>NW_025777222.1:0-15674 GCF_021130785.1 Homalodisca vitripennis
AAATGAAAATGGGGTGTTTTTTCTGAGAAATAGCAAAAAAGAATCGCATTACGACAATAAGTACAGTGATCTCCCTGGGCCGCAAGTCTTTTTTACAAATGAAAAATTTTCATACAATCGAATTAGAAACTGGTACTGTAACCCCCCCCCGCTAGGTCACCTTATCCGTGAGGTTTTTAATAGTCACAGTGTGCACACCATTTGATTTCATGAATTTTTTATGATTGAAACGGGTGGCTGGGGGTTAGGATTGATAAAAAACAAAAAAATTTTTATTCCCTTAACCACCTGCACCCATCCTACTGTTGTGGGGGTTCGGGTTAGAATTTACATTTAATTTGATACTGTGTTTAGTAATACATCCAGTTTTCTAAAGTGATGTATCTCAATTTTAACATTTTAAATTGGGGGTTTAGGTTTTTTTTTAATGAAATTCCAATTCCAAAGGGCGTATAAGTTCTTTGGGGGGTTTTTTTCTTGCGAATTTTTTCAAAAATTTTTTCACAGTATTTTTTTTTAAGCATTAACATGAAATTTTTTTAAAAATTTGCAAATGATTTTTTGGAATTATTGTAGCCAGTGCCCTTTTTTTTCTGTCCTCAATTCCAAAATAATAGACATACGAGTTCTTTGGGGCAATTGTTTTTAAGTTCGAAAAAACACCCTTTCCCGTTCAGCTAAACCATATGGATGAATTTGAAAAGGAAGACTGACAAAGTTAAGATGGAACAAAAAATGTTCATAGCAATTAATGAAAATTTTTTGGGAATTTACTGACCATTTTTTTTTAATAGTTTTGAACATTAATCAAGAGTAGCCGCTTTATAACTTTTTTAAAAAAAAAAACCCTTTAATTGTAGGGTTTTTTTTTTTTTTTTTAAAATATTTGATGAAAGAATAGAAAAAAATTTTTTTGAATACCAAATATTGAAAAATGCGGCAATATTTTCACTTCCCTTTATTTTCCCCCAAACCCATTTTCAGAAACACAGTAAGTTTTCCTTTTAACACAATTTTTCAAAAAAGTGCCCCACCCTGTCAGCTTAGCTGGCATTATTTGGCATCAAAACAAATTTATCTGCAAAAAAGACATGTCAAACTACCTTTACAAATTTTCTATTCTTTTACTTTGGGTTTTCCAATTTTATTAAACTACAACAAACGGCTTTTCGGGAAAAAATAATAGATGCTTGTTTGTGGAAATTAATCAAATGATTGTGTTATGTTTAACAATAAGTAATTCTAATGGGGAAGCTAAGTTTTCCTTCTTCTTTTTTGAATAAACTAACTTTTTTAAAAACAAACAAAAGGGATTTAAGCCGATTTCATTAAATATTATTAACAAAAGAAAAAAAAAAAAAGTTTAA
The DNA here is from genome assembly GCF_021130785.1 of Homalodisca vitripennis. Taxonomy (NCBI): domain Eukaryota; kingdom Metazoa; phylum Arthropoda; class Insecta; order Hemiptera; family Cicadellidae; genus Homalodisca; species Homalodisca vitripennis. The sequence goes on from NW_025777222.1 coordinate 1,368, forward strand.
AAAACATATAACAATACAATATCAAAAACATTTTAACAATCGTAAACAATAATCATGTAACAAATAAATAATGCAATAACAAAAATAAAATATAATATTTAAATTAAAAATTCAAGTTAAAAATCTAAAAACTACATTTTATTGAGCACCCCCAAATTTTAAAAAACAAACTTCCCCGCAACAAAACCATTGAACAATTTAGCACAAAATTTTTTTAAAATTTTAATTTTCAAATCTTAAAAAAATTGGTATTTTTTAAAAAATTTAGAAGAAGGTTTGGGGAAAGAATGTAAACTTGCTTTGTTCACTTTTTGAACTCTTTTGTAAATATTTTTTTTACGGGGTTTTTTTTAAAAGAACTTTCTTTTTGACATTTTAATTTCTTAGAAAGTCATTTATAAATTTTTCCCATGTAAAACCTTTTGTAAGACTACTAAAAAAATAACCTAAGTATTTAATGTTTGCCCATTCTATCTATTACAGTTTCTTTAAATGCAACTACAATATTATAGTCGAAATTTTTTAAAGTGAACAAATGTTGTAAATTTTTTAAAACTAAAAATTTTACATTTTTGTTTTGTCCATTAACTATCTTTTTGTTAAACCCCCAAATATTTTTTTTAATTTTTTTTTTTTGTAAAATTTTAAACCCAAAAAAAACAAAATTTTAATTTTTTGTGAAGATAAATTAATAATGTCACATGTTTTAAATTTTTTTGGGAAAAATTTTTTTGGGGCCCCCAAAGGGCACCTTTTTTTCCGACCTTTTCCCCAGGGAAAAAAACTTTTTGGGAAAAACCCCAAAAACTCCCCCCAAAAAAATTTTTATCGCGCCCCACCGGCACAATTCGGGGCCCCCCCCAAAGGGTCCCCGCAAAAACCCAAAGGGAATTAAACCGACCCCAAAAAACCCCCCTTTCGAAACAAAAAAAAAAAAAAAACACAAAATTTTTTACTAAATTTTTTTTTTTAAAAAAATTTTTTTTTTTGACAAAACCCCCCCCTCATTTTTTTAATTTAACAAAAAAAATTTTTCATTAAAAAAAAACAAAACCAAATTTGAAAAAGATCCCACATAAAAAAATTTTAAAAAAATAAAATAAAAACCCCCCCATTTTTAAAAACCCTAAAAAAACACCCCCAAGTCCCCCAGTTAAACCAAAAATTTTCCCAAATTTTTTTAGGGAAAAAATTTTTTTCAATTTTTAAACAATACCAAAAATTTTTAAAACAAAAAATCCTTGTATGCCCACTCAAAAAACTATAAAAAATTTTTGGTTTTTAAAAAAATTTTTTTTTAAAAACAATTTTAAATTTTTTAACAAAAATTAAATTTTTTTCCCCCCCTTTTTTGGGTGATCCCCCCTTTTTACCCCAAAAAAAACTCTTGAAAAAAAGCTAAAACCCTTTTAATTTTTTTAACAAAAAAAAATTTTAAAAAAAAAAAAATTTTTTATTTAAAAATTTCCACCCCCCCAAAGAAAAATTTTTTTTAATGTAAAAATTTCTGAAATAAAAAAAAATTTATTTTAAAAAATACATTTTTTAAAATTTTTTTTAAAAATTTTTTGCCCCCACCCCAAAACCCCTTTTTTTATTTTTTTATTTTTTTTTTGTTTTAAAAGATTTTGTTCTTTTAAAAAATAGTTGAAAATTATTTTCCAAATTTTTGGCACACCAAAATCCCTTTTTTTTTTTTTTTAAAAATTTTAAAACTTGATTTTTATAAATTTTCCCGTTTTTTTGTTTTTTTTTTTTAAATAAACATTATTTTGAATATTTTTAAAAAAAATTTTTTTTTTTTTTTTAAAATTGGGGGCCCAAGACACAAGTTTTGAACCAAAAAAACGTAATATTGATTTTTTTGTAATTTTAAAAACATTAAAAAAATTTTTCTTAAGGGAGGGGAAACCAAATTTTATTGTTATCTAAAAAACAGTGTGAAAAAAAAAATTAACACCTAAATTTTTGGGGCAAAAAAAAAAAATAAAATGAAAATAATTTAAAAATTTTTAAAAAAAATTTTAAAATTTTAAATATAGTTTTAACTTCCTAAAACCAAACAACTTTTGTTAAAATTAGAAAAAAACACTAAAACTAAAAGTTTTTTTTAAATTTATTTTTTTGCTATTGTGGTTAATAAATAACTAATTTTTTAAAATTTTTAAGTATTTTAAAATAAAAAAAAAACCCCAAAAGATTAATAAAAATTTTTTAACCCCCTTTTTCCACAAATACATGGGTAAAAATCAAAATTTCCCCAAAACCCTTCTTTTTAAAAAAAAACTTTTAAAAAAAACCTCGCCTCAAATAAAAAGGCAAAAAATCAAAAAACCCCATTAACTTTTTAAAAAAAAAAATTTTCCCAAAAATTCAACACCAAAAACAAACCAAAAAAAAAAATTTTTTAAAAAAAAAATTTTTTAAAAAAAAAAATTCATAAAAACTTAAAAAAAATCAAAAAATTTTTTTCAAAACAAAACTTTTCAATACAAAACAACAAAAAAAACATAAAAAATAACAAAAACTTAAAAAATGTCCAACAAAATGAAAAATAAATGTAAGGGGGATTTTAATCCCCAAAAAATAAAAAGGAAATAAAATTTCACCCAAATAATTAAACCCAAAAATTTTTTTTTAAAAGGAGGAAAAATTTTCCCCCCTTTGAAAACTTTTATAGAAAAAAATTTTTCAAATTTTTTGAAAAGCTAACTAAAACAAATTTTAAGTATTTTACCCCATAGAGAAATAATTTTTTTTTTTTAATTCCCTTTTTTCTAGTGGGATTTTAAACAAAATTTTGTTTATTTGCCACCGGGACAAGTTAAGGCAATACCCCAAAAAAAATTAAATTTGGGGAAATTTTATTTTTTATGGTTTTTACCGTTTCTTTTTTTCAAAAAAAAAATTTTTAAATTCAAAAATAGGTTTTTAAAAAATTTTTGCAAAATTTTTAAAACTGAAAAAGAAAAAAGGCACCCAAAATTTTGGGGTCCCCCCCAAAAAAAAAAACGGGGCAAATAATTTTAAAAGTTTTCCCCCCAACCCCCCTTTTGCCCCAAAAATATGGAAAATAGAAAAATTAGGGTTTAGTTTCCCCAAAATTTTTTCTTAAAAAAAAACCAAAAAAAAAATTTTTTTTTAATTTTCCAATTAAAATTTGAAAAATACCTAAAAAATGTAAGGAAAAAAAAAATTATTTCAAAAAAATTATTATAAAAAATTTAAAAAAAATTAATTTTAAAGAAACCCCAAACCAAAAATATTTTTACCCAAAAAAGATTGTTTTTCTTCAAAATAAAATCGGGAACAAAATTTTTTATATTTTCTTCATGATAATAAACTTATTTAAAAAAACCCAAGAAATTTTTTTTAAGTTTAAAAAGCCAAAAAAATAAAATTATTCAAAAATATTATTGGTTTTTAAAAAAAAGGGGAACCCGGGAACCATTCCCTTTTTTGGGGTTTTTTCCCGTATAGAAAGAATCCCCTCCGGAAAAGAAGTCCGCCCCCCCCAAACCAGCCAAAAGTTAACTCTTAAGAAATTCAATTTTTTTTTAACTCTTTTCCTCCTTCTAAAAATTTTTTGGTTTTTTTAAAAATTTTTATTTTCTAAAATGTAAAAAATTAAAAAAAAAAATCTTTTTAATCACCCAAATAAAAAATAAAGAAAATTGAAAAAATGTAAAAATCATTTTAATTTAAAACAAATAAAAAATTTTTTAATTTAAAAAACCTTTTTTTTTATTTTAAAAAAAAAACAAAAATTTAAAAAATAAAAAAAAATTTTTTTTCCCTTTTTTTCCCAAAAATTTGGAAAAAGCTAACGAAATATTCCAAAAAGTCCCTTTTTTTAAATTTTTTTTTAAGGAAACAATGCGTAAATAACAAACCTTTTTAAAAAGGACCCTTTAAAGTTTTTGTTTTGGATAAAAAGACTCGCAAACTAACTATTTGTTTTTCCCAAAAAGGGGAGAAAGGGAAGTTTAAAAAATTTAAATTTTTTAAAAAGGGGAAAACTAACCTATTTTTAAAAAGGGCAAACAATTTTAAAAAGAAAAAATTAGTTTTAAAAAAATAAAAATAAAACAAAAAATAATTTTAAAAATTTTTTTTACAAAACAAAAATATTTTTTTGTAATTAAATTTCAAGAAAATTAAACAATTTTAAAAATTTAAATAAATTTTTACAATTCTTTATCCCCTTCTTAAAAAAAAAAAATTTTGGGGGTAAAAAAGAAAAAAAAAAATATAAAAATCCACAATTAAAAAAAAATTTCAAGTAAAAACGGTTAATCAAAAAAAATAAAAAATTTTTTAATAAAAACAAAAGGGATGAAATAAAACTTTTAAAAAAAATTTTTTTAAGTTTGAAATTTGGATGTCAAATTTTTTAAAGCGAAAAAGTAGTTTGGGGTGAAAAAAAATTTTTAAACCTAAAAAATCTTTTTGGCTTTTTTAGTTAGAACAAACTTTTAAATTTAAAAAATTAAAAAATAAATTAAAAAGTTTTTTCATATACAACAAAACAAAATAAAAACTTTCCCTAAGAAGTATAAACCCCCTTTCCCCTTTCCCAAACAAAGGAACCAAATTCCCCATTTGGAAAAAATTTTAAGAACTAATATATTTTAAATTTTTTTTTTAACCAAAAAATTTTTTTAAAAAAATAAACTAAAAAACAAAAAACAACTTTTTTTTAAAAAATTTCCCTTCTCTTGGAGAAAAAACCCCGACACACAAAAAACCCCAACCCCCCCAAAACCCCCAGGGGAATTTTACCCCAACCCAAAACAAAACCCCCAAAAAAAATTTTAAAAAAAAAAAAAAAAAATTAAAAAATTAAAAAAACCCCCAAAAAAGTTTAAAAAACCTAAAAATTAAAAAAATTTTTTAAAAAAAATTAAATTTCCCCGCACGGCTCAACAAAAAAGCCTTTTTTTAAAAAAACCCCCCTTTTACTTAAAAAACCGGAAACAAAAAAAACCCCCTTTTAAAAAAAACCAATTCCCACAAAACCCCAAAAAATAAATTTTTCAAAGGGAGAACCCCCAAAAAATCCACTTTTCCTTAAAAAAAAAAACCCGGCCCCTTTTCCCCCGCCCAAAAATCTTCTAAACTAAAAATGGGCCAAAGGAACCAGCAACCTTTTAAACTAGACCAAAAAAAAAAAAAAGCCTTTAAATGTTCCCCTAAATAAAACAAAAAGTTCCCCAAAAAAAATATGTTTTAAAAAAAATTGAAATCCCAAATTAAAAAATACGTTTTCCAAACAAAAAATTCCCCCTCCCTCCAAAAAAGTTTATTAAAAATTCTTTTTTAAAAACAATTTTTTTAAAATTTTTTATTTTTTTTTTAAACATAATTTTATCCCCCCCCTTTCAAAAAAACAATTTTTTTTTTATAAATTTTTGGATTGGAAAAAGACTAGATATCAAAAAAGAAAACCAAAACAAAAAAAAAAATTAAAACTAAAGGAAAATTTTCACAAAAAAAAGGGGGTGCAAATTTTTTTTAAAAAAAAAATTTTCAAAACAAAAAAAAAAAAAAAAAAAAAAAAAAAAAGAATTTTTTTTTTTCCCCAAATTTTTTTTTTACCCTCAAGATTTTGGGCCCCTTTTTTTTGGGGAAATAAAAGGGAAAAAAAAAAAACAGAGTTTTGGGGGCAACCCAAAAAAAAAAAAAGTTTTTTTTAAAATTTTTACCTCTTCCATTAAGCAAAACCTAAACACTTTACTTGGTTTCTAAAAAAGGGGGGGGCAAACAAAATTTTTAAAAATTTTTAATAAGCCCCTTTTAAGGCTTAAAGAAAACTTTTAAGAATTTTTTCCCCCAAATTTTAATTTAAAAAGTTTAAAAAAGCGAAAATTTTAAAAAAAAAATTTTATTTAAAAAAAAAATTTTTTAAAAAAAAATTTTTTTTAAAAACCCCAAAAATAATGACCCAACCCCAAAAACAAAAAAAAAAAAAAATTTTTCCACAAAATTTTTACAAATAACCAAAAAACCCTTTTAAAAAATCAAGTTATATTTTCATTTAAAACTACTAATTAAAAAAGTCTTTATTCAAAAATTAAAAAATTTAAAATTAAAAATAAAAAAATGTAATTTTTTGATGAAAAATATAAAAATTTAAAAGACCTAAGGGAACAATAAAAAAATTTGTTTTTGGCCCAAAAACGTTTAAAATTTAATGGGTTTTAAAAAAAATATTAATTTTTAAAAAAAAAAAAATCAAAATAAAGGGGGGGAAAATTTTAGGTTACTTTTGGGTTTTTTAACCTACTCCCCCAAACCCTTCCTCTCCCGGGAAAAAATATAACACTTCAAACATGTTGGAAACTTAACAAAGTAATGGGGGAAAAAATCTTTTTCAATAGCATATTTTAAACTCTTTCCCCCCAAAAAACCATCCAATAACTAAAATTTTATCAAAATTCTCTAAAAAAGGGGCTTTTATTTAAAAAACAACCACTATTAACCATAAAAAATTTTTTTTTTTTTTAAAAGTTAATTTTTTTTTTTTATTATTGAAAATCAAACAAGGAAAAATAAATATTTTAAAAAAATTTTCAATTTTAAAAAAATTAGCCTCGTAAAATAAATTTTCTTTTTTTTTTAAAAAAAATACTCAGAAATTACCAAAATGGTTTTAAAAAAATTATTAAAAAAAGACCCTTTATATATACCACTTTATGATATTTACAAAAGTCAATTTCAACAAACCGAACATTAAAGGATTTAATTTAACCAAATTTTTCACAAAAAAAATTTTTAAAAAATTTAAAAAAAAAAAAAAAAAAAGAAATAAAAAAAGATTAATAGAAAACCAAAAAATAAAAAAATTTTCTCATATTTAATTTTGAACCAAAAAATTTTTTTAAAAAATTAAAAAAAATTTAAAAGAAAAAAAATTGTTTTAAAATGGGGTTTTTTTAAAGTAAAAAAAACATAACCCCGTTTAAAACCAAAAATAGTCACAAAAGGTGGAAAAAACTCTCCTCTTTGGTTGCGAGGGGAGAAACCAAATTTTAATTTTTTTTTTTAAAAAAAAGAAAATTTTAAAAAAAAAAACAAAAATTTTGTTTGAAGGGAAAACATTAAGTAAAAAATAAATTTTAAAAAAGGGAAAAAACCAAAAACCTTTATCCAAAAGGATTTTGTTTAATTTTTTCTATATTATCAAAAAAGGGGAAAAAAAATTTAAATTCAATAAAATTTTTCAGGGCAAAGCAAAAGAAAACTATATTTTATTTTACCCAAAAAAATTTTTTGACAACTAAACAGATATTCATAAAATTTAACCCCAAGTATCCAAAGCTTAACCCCCAAGAAGGGTTTCTAATAAAGTTTTTTTTTTTGGAATTGTTAAAAAATCAAATTTTTTTTTCTAAACCAAATTTTGGGTTTTTTAAAGGGGAAAAAGAAATGATGGGAAAATTAAAAAATAAAAACCCCCAAAAATTAAAACAACCCTTCCCCCAAAAAAAAAAATTTTGTAAAAAATAAAAAAGAAAAAAACCCCAAAAAAAAAAAACAAAAAAACCCAAAAAAAAACCCAAAAAAAAAAACTTTTAAATTAAACTAAAAAAAAAAATTTTTTTTCACAAGGTGAAAAATTTTTTTTTAAAATTAAAAAAACAAAACCACTTTTTAAACCTCTCCCCCCTTTACCCTAACGAGGGCCTAAACCCAAAAATTTTAAAGAACGAAGAAAACAAATAAATAAATTTTTAAAATTGTAAAAAAAATTTTTAATTTAAACGACCTACCCTAAAATTTTTAAATTACCAATATTTAGAGGGGGTAAAAGGCCAATTTTTTTGGGGGAACCAAGGCCCGTCACGAAAAAAATTCTATTTTTTAAAGAAAAACGTTTAATTTTTAAATTTCGATTTTTAATAACAAAGTTTAAAAATTAAAAATAAAAAATTTAAAAGTATTATTTTTAAAAAAGGGTTTAATTTTAAAAATTTTTTTTTTTTCAAAAGTTTTTTTAATCTGGTTTTTAAATTTTTGGGGGAAACTAATTAATTTTAAAATTTGGGTTTTTAACTGGGAAGGGATAAACTAATAAAGGTTTTTAATAAAAATTTCCCTTTTTGGCCGAATAAAAAATTTATTTATTGTAAAAAAAAGTTTTTTCAAATTAAAAATTCAAATTAAAATTTTGAAATGGGGGGAAAAAAGAGGTTTCCCACAATTTAAAAAAACCCGGAGGATTTTAAAAACCCCCCGGGGGCCCGTAAACCCCCTAAATTTTTTTTTTTTTTTTTAACCCAAACGAAGCGCCGATAGGAAATTTAAACTTTGTGAAACCCGGATTAAATTCATTTTTAATTAAAAAACCTTTTCCCCCTATGTTTCCTAAATTTCTTTTAATTCAACCACAAAAATTAAATTTTAAAAAATTATAAAAATCAATTTTCGATAATTTATTTTTAAATTTTATTTAAAACCGGATGGAAATTTTTCCCAAACATTTCCCCTTAAATAAATTTTTTAATTTTTTATTAAAAATGGGTTTATCCCCAAAAAAAGTTTCTTTCCCAAAACAATTTTTTAAAAAATTTATTTTTTTTGGAATCCTAAAAATTTGGCATTATTCAAAGGGGTTTTTTTTTAAAATTTTAACAAAATAATTTATTTAGGTGGAAAATATTTTTTTGTCTTGTAAATAAATTAAATGTAAAAGTGGTTATATTTGTTCTTGGGCCGTTTTTAAAAAAATTTTTTTGGGTTTCTCCTAAAGGTTCTAAGGGGAAAAGTAAGGAAATTTCCCCATTTAGAAAAAATATTTTCTTTCAGGGGGGCAATAAAACACCCTTTTTCTTAATTTTAAAATTTTTTGAAATTAAAAAAAATTAAAAGGGGACAGAAGAAAAAATTAAAAAAAAAACCTTTTTTTTGGGATTTTTTTTTTTTAAAAATAAATTCAATTTTTTTTCCCGGTTTTTTAAAAAAAAAAAAAAATTTTTTCACAATTCCCCTTTGACTACCAAAAAAGTTTTGCCCAAAAATTAGGAAAGAAAAATTTTTTTTTTTTTGTTTAAAAGATAAATCAAATTTGAAAAAAAAAAAAATCACTTTCTAAACAAAAAGGGGGAGGTTTCTAAATAAACCCTTTTTTTTTTTAAAAAATGAAAAAAAATATTAACTAAAAAAATTAAAATAAAAACCCCCAAACCCCTCAAATCTTTTTTAAAAAAAAAAATTTTTTAAATTTTAAAAAAAAAAATTTCCAAAAAGGAAAATAAAGGCCTTTTCTCCCTCCCTTTTTTTTCCCAAAATTTAAAAAATGGGGTTTTTTTTTCTTCCCCATTTTAAGCAGAAAAAAAAAATCTTATCTCTTTCAAAGAAGGTTATTTTTAAAAAAGGGGGATTTTTTAAAACTATGTTCCTTTAAAAAAAAAAAATAAAATTTGTGTTATTTTTAAATTTTACGTTTTTGATAAAATTTTAAAATTAATGTTTAAAAAAATAAAAAGTAGAATTAAATTTTATTTGGGAAAAAAAAATGCTTTTCCAATTTCTAAAAAAAAGGGTTTGCTTATTTCCCCCCCAAAAAATTAAAAAAAAGTTTAAAAAAAGCTAAAATTTTAAATTATTTTTGATTTTAAAAAAAGAAAATTAAAATTTAAAAAAAAATTATTGATTTTTATTCCAAAATGTTGAACCTTTTTTTTTCGGTTTTAAAAAAAAATAAAAAATTATTTTCAAGAAGAAAAGTGTGAAAGGGAACAAAAAACAGTGTTTTTGCCTTTACGGAATAGAAAAAAATATTTTTTTTTATTTAAAAAATTTAAAACCCAAATCAAACAAAAAATTTGAAAAATTAAAAACTTTTAGTTAAAAAATATTTTTTTTAGATAAAAACCGGTCCCTGGTTAATAATTTTTTTAAAATTTTGATACAATTTTTTTTAAAAAAGGGGTTTTCCAAATTTTCACTAAAAAAAATTTTTTATTAAACAAAATTTACATAAATTTTTGAAAATTAAAATTTAAAATTAAAAAAATATATAACAAATAAAAACCGGGTCCCCATTTCTCACCCCCTTTTTAACCCCCAACCCCCACCCCCCAAATGCCCCCCCAAAACACCAAACCCCCCAGCAAGGTTTTTTTCCTGGGCCCCCCTTTATTTTTAAAACTTTTTATTTTTTTTATTTTTCCAATTTTTTAAAAAATTTTTAAAAAAATCAAAAAAAAGCAAAATTTTTTTAGGGTAAACTTATTTCCTTTTTTAAAAAATTTTTTTTAAAAAAAAAAAAAGTTAAAAGGGGAAATAATTTAGCTGATACCCCCCCCTAAACTTTTTCCCCCAAAAAACTCCCATTTACGGCTAAAAATTTAAGGTTTTTTTTAAAAAAAATTAAAAAAGGAAGGTTAAATTTTTAAATTTTAAGTTTAAAAAGTTTAAAAAAAAAAAACCCAAAAACCCCCATTTTAAAAACGGGGCCCAACATTTTTACTTTTTAAAAAAATTTTTTTCCCCCTTACAAATTGACTCCCCCCCCCTAAAACCATTTTAAACCTTAAAAAATTTTGTAAAGAGAATTTTTTTTTTTATTTACAAAAACCCCTTTTTTTTTATTTCTTTTTTAAAAAATTTTTATTCTTATAAAAATTTTAAAATTTTCAATATAAAAATATCAAGTTAAAAACCAAACCTTTATAAATGTTTATACATAATCAAAAAATAATTTAATTAAACAAATTTAAAAAAAAAAAAAACCAAAATACCCACTTAACCCACGGCAAAAAAGGGGTTTTTTTTTTTTTTAACCTAAAAATAACCCCCAAATTCAAGATTTTTTTCTTTTTACTAAAAACAAAAAGGCCTTTAAAATTAAAAAAAAGGGAAAAAATTATTTTTTTTTTTTAAAAATTTTTTTGGGGGTTTTTGGGGGGGGGGGTTAACAATTTCCCTTTAATAAAAAAATTTTTTTTCAAAAAAAAAGTAAAAAAAACCCAACCGAAGAGCCGGAAGAATAATTCTGCTGACAGGGGAAAAACCAAAAATTTTTTTTTCAAAATTTCTCGGGGTTTCCTTTTTAAAAGGTTATAAATTTTTTTCACAAAATTTCCTAATTTAAAAAAAGAGTTTCGAAAAATAATTTAAAAAATTGTAAAGAACCCTTTTTTTTTTGGGTTTTTTTTCTTTTAAAGGGGGTTTTTAATTTCAAAATTTATTTGCACCCTTTGTTTTTTTTCTTGGGTAAAACACAAGAGAAACCTTTTAACTAAAAAATTTTTTCCCAAAAAAAAGACAACCCCCCAAAAAGTTTTTTTAAAATTTTGTTTCTTTTGACAAATTTTTAAAATCCAGAATAAAAAATAAAAACTTTAAAACCTAAATTTTTTTTAACCAGGCATTAAAAAGGGGGGAAAAATTTTTTTTAAAAATAAAAAATAATTTAAAAAAAAGTTAAAATTTTTAAAAATTTTAACAAATTTTTCCCACTTTTTAAAAACCCCCAAAAATAATATTTTTAATTTTTTTTTTTTTAAAAAAAAAAAATAGTAAAAAAAAGCTATTTTTAAAAATTTTTTTACAAACGAAAAAAGTTTTTTTTCCAAAAAAAAATTTTTTAAAAAAAAACCCTTTAAATTAAGTTAGTTTTTTTTGTTTTGGGGGTTTTTTTTTGGTTTTTCGAAATAAAAAGGTTTTTATATTTTTTTAGGTCTTTTTCATTTTTAAAAGAAAGGAAAAATTGTTCCCGGGTTTTTTTTTTCCAAAAAAATTTTTTTTAAATTTTGGGTTTTATTCCTTAAGTTTTTTTTTTTTAAACTAAACAAAAAACCCCAAAAACCCCCAAAAAAAACCTTTTAAAATTTAATTTTTAAAAAATTTAACTTTTTTTTTTGATTTTCCCTTAACCCTAGATTGGCCGCGGACAAATAACCTGCATGAAAAAGTCAGTTCCCCTTGTGTTAAAACGGGCCCCCGGGGGAGTAGAAAACGGGCTGCAAAAAACAGTAAACCCTTTAAAGGGTTCCTCTCGCGATTTAAAAGTGAAGCCAATGTGAAATTTTGTAAGATGCGTCAAATTTTAAAACTCTTAAATATTGGCAATATATTGGTTACATTTTTAAATATTTTAAAAAAAATTTTGAAATAATTTTGATTATTGTTTACATTTTCCCTAGCGTTTACAATGACAAGAAAAAAGTGTAAGCGAGGAATTTTTTTTTTTTTTTTTTTGGTCAGACAAAATTTGTCCCGCGAGAAAGTTGTGTGAAAATAGATGAATATTTTTTTTGTAATTTATCATTTTTTTATTGGAAGTTTTTTTGTTTAGCCGTAGTGCGTATGAAGTGATGAGTGAACGTTTCTGGGAAATGTGTTGGCGCATTGGGTCATGATACCGTTTTTAACTCAATAAATTTTGTTTTTGTGCAATAAAAATACCTTTACGAAAAACTATTCCCCAAATCATCTCGATTGGATTAAGGTCCGGGTGGTATGGCGGTAATCGAAGAACTGAATGACCGAATTGATGGAGGAGGTTATCAAAAACAAAAATTTTGTATCTGTCCTTATGGAGTTTTATTAGTTCGTACAATTCAGGTTTTAGTAATGAAGAATCGTATTCAATTTCATGTTCATCCAACCATTTAGTCATATCAGCCTTTTTCGAGTTTGAATTTGGAGCTTTATTTACTTGTACGTTGTGATAAGAAGCATTGTCAATGACAACGACCGAATTTTGTGGAAGGTTGGGAATTAACTGTGTTTTTGTCCGAGTCACAAAGTTTTCATGGTTCATTTGCATGTGATAGTCACCTTCGGTTGTTCCAGCCTTCCAAACTAGACATGCATTGCGAATGAAACCCATGTCCCCTCCTGCGTGGACTATAATCGCTCTATCGCCTTTACTTATATTACTTTTGTAACCCTCTAAGCTACCATCACACCAACATTTTCGAGTAACGTGAGTAGACAAAACATAAGACTCGTCCATATATACGACTGATTTGTTTTCTTTTCTGATTTCTTTATTTTTTTCAAATAATCAATCCTCTTAGCTCTTATTTCATTCCGTTCAATTAAGATTTTTCTGTTGTTTTCAATTTTTTTTCCATTTGAATCCTAATTCTTTAATAATTGTTCGAAGACTTGATACACTACCTTTGAAATTTAAATCTTCTGCGAGTGTGTTTTTTAATAACTTTAGCGAAGGAAGTGAACGCTCGGATTTGTAAAAATTGTAAATTTTTCTTCTTATTACACATTTGTCAAAGTCGTCAATATCTGTGACAATTTTACTTCTTTTCTTTCTCTTGGGTGTAGCAAATGAGCACGTTGTATCATCCGTGGTGTCAAGATCTTTCTTCTCTTTGCGAATTTTCTTCACTACTCCAACCGAAACTCCGCAAGCTGCCGCTGTTCTTTCTTTAACGGTATGAGGTTTGGCTCAATAGTTTCGTTAAGCATGAACACGCTCACTCGCCAAATTATTTCTCTTGCCTGACTGTGAAGTTTTTTCCTGAAGTTACCTTCGATACGAATGTTTCCATTATATAGAAGCCCGCACTAACCTAAAAAAACACTCCAGTAAGCAAAACTTAAAATGTTAAAAATAAAATTCGCACTAAGTTATAGGCTAAGCAATTTTCACGAAGCGCTCGTCGAGGTCGCTGCAAGTGCACTGACTGAACTGGCAGGCAGTCGATATAGGACAATAAATATACCATAGAGTTCTGTGTAACGGTATATAACTTTACTGACAGTCGATGAGAGGTCCGACCGTCTATTCGCATCTATCCCGCTAGTCACAAGCGCGTGACCTTGAGCGTACGTTTGCAGAAAGCCCTTTACAATCCACCCGCACCGCACCCTCGCCTACCACCGCCCCTCCCAGCTCGAGTCTACGGTTAAAAAAATTGGACTGTACGATTGATTGCAGAGTGATTTAAACTAATAATTTACTTAACACTATCAACATTTGTCAATAGTATGACATAACCTATAAACTCAGTTTCTCAACTTTTGTGTCAATCTAACAATTAATCAATCAATCATAGTTTACGATAATGAAATATCAGTGTACAATTATTTACCTTTATTGTTGTAGTTGTTGTAAATGACGAATCTAAGCACTCCACATTTTCACGAATAAACATAGTTATCTGCTTTATCCCGTGCGGCGGACCCACTGGACGGGCATCGTAACGTTACCGGGCGTTATACTTTTTCATGAGTGACTCCGAGCCGCAACCTAATTTAAGACGTTGTCACGTCAATACATAGTATTTTCCTCACATTTGTTCAGTAAATTTTGCAGTGTTCCTTAATTTAGAG
>NW_025777223.1:0-28168 GCF_021130785.1 Homalodisca vitripennis
CTACGTTCAAACAAACTCTAATTTAACATGTAATCTTAGAGCTTGTTTGCCGTTTTCTGTAGAAGAGGGATGGACAATCTATCTAAAGTTTTTGTGTTATTTGTAATAGTCCTTACAATTAGTAAAGAAAGAAATAAAAAACAAACATTTAGTAAATTTATAATGAAAACTAAAGGGAATGTTACTGTAAAAATGTATAATTTCCCCCAACATTCCTTACGCTCCTTTTAAGGCTCACTCAATATATTAAAAAACATGAAATAATACCTTTTTTAACACTGCTGGCATTTTTCTAAACACATGTATGTGCTTATTACCAAAATTTAAAAACACCGATAGAGGGGAGCTTCAGACTCTTACGCGGGCCTTCACAAAGTAACGCATTTACGTTTTTTATTCACTGTCGTTCTCTCATATTGCGAACTAGTGGGGTGGCGGCTTCATTTAAAACTTGGCACATGTTTGTAGCGCTCCTCTTCCAGCAACAAAGTCGACTAGTGTAGCCTACAGTTTTGTAAAACGTTTTCCAAAAGTAAACAAGTTTTACTGTTGCATAGTAAGTCATAATTTAATGAGTATACAGGCAAACAAATAAGACCATTATCATGATGCTGAGTTACTAAAATGACTTTACATTTGTCCAGTTTTTGCAAACACCTACTATTGGTTTAGAAATAAATTGAACTAAATTAATAGTTTTTTATAATTAATTAACAGTTTTTAAAGTTATAATAAGATTATGGAGGTTTAACAAAAGAAACTTATTTACAGCATTTTTAGCAATCATCATGAATTACTTTAATATTACTGGTTTTTTTTTCAACTGTTCTTGCTGATCTCGCCATTGTATTAAACGCAATTTTCCATTTAAAATGAAACATTATTTGTGGTTTCCATACCAGATTCCTCTTACTAATTTTCAGGGCCATCTATATCTTAGTTGATATTTAGCCGTAACAACATGTCTTATAATACGTCTCGACTGATCTGCATCTTTATATGTATTTACCAATTACACACCCATTTCAAAGTTTACTTGGGCCTCGCCATCTCTGGTTGGTCCTTCCCCGAAGTCGCCATTCTTAAGCGATATTTTTTAGTTTTAGTCGACATTCCTCCCCTCTTCTGAGTAACGTGCTCAACCCACTTTATTCTTCTCCTCTTTATCTCACTCACTAAGTCACTACTCTGATGAAAAACCCCTGGTTCTTCCGGTGTGCTTCCTTCTCCATTTACCTAGTTCATATGTTGGTCCATTTATACATCCACAATTTTTTATTCTTGAATACTATTAAATTTTGTTCCTTGTTTATTTCCTAAGTCCCATAAAGGCCCCTTTAAGGCCCATAAAGCGAAGCTAGCCATGTTATTTTTTTATGTAATCTTATTTTTGATTTCTGTAGGTTTTGTTTTTAATTGGTTTCTGTAGTTTTGTAGTATAGTTATTTTATTCGATTATTCTTAAGCATTTAAACTATCTATTTTTAAACTCATGTCTGCCTATTTTTACTTTATTTCTATTTCAATTTTGATTTCTCGTTAAGTGCATGTATTTAGTTTTTAACCATTCACTCTTCAATCAAATGTTTTCGTTTCCTCCATAAACTTTCTTGTTAATGTCTCTAAAACAGTTATATACCCTCTGTTATTTTTAACTACATCATATGCAAACGCTAAAACATTGATTTTTACATTCATTTCTAATAACTTGCAATTCGTTTATGTTAGTATGATGTAGTGCTTTCTCTACAGCAATGCTAGGAGGTACCTCCCGTTATGGTTCCCATAACAGGTAAGAAGAAATATTTAGCTTTAATTGTATACTAAATTTAGTATAGTAGCTATAGTATTATATCTGCAGTAAAACCAGTCTGTAAAATGTCTTGGAGGTTTCACAAGGTTTTTCCCCAGCTCGAAATTACAATTTTTTTTATTGTACTGTTGCTACGAGAGGACCTTGATGGATCCTAACTTTTCCCCTATTATGAAAGAATATTCATTTTAGTTTGTAACCCAAAAAAATTAATTTAGGAGGCGTATGAAGTATTCCAAGATTCATCTTTGTGTAAAATCTGAAGAAGTCATAATTTACATTATTATAATCCACAAAAAAACTGATTATGAAATTTACTACGTATAATGCGTATGAGTTATTTTATTTTATTTTACATTATATAAAAAATATTATTGAATATGTTGTTTACTGTAGAATCGTCCTAAAATGCTGGCCGAAAACAGAGTGACGGGAGTAAGAGGTTTACTCGTGACCAAGATACAGCAAAGTACCGGAGTAAGCCTTGACATGGGACGTGCTCTAAGTAGGACATTGGCTCAATTACAATTTTCTACGTGACTACACGGTATAGTCAGGTTCTCACAAAGTCGTGCCTTTATCTTTATTCAAAGGCTGTAGTATCATATAGATGCTGAATGTTTTAAATTAAAACGCGGACAGTCTTGTGTAGTATATTGTATAGTACCATATGCATAGTAGGCTTTATCAAAAAATAACAATAATATCATTCATTTTATTGGATTATATTCACAATACTCACGTTATTTAAAAAAATTTATGGTTGCCTGTAAAGTCGGTTTTACGGGCGAAGATTTTACGTGACAACGTCTTTTTCCTCAGTAGAATATTTATTGAAATGAATATTATTAAATTGCACAATAGGAACAAGGAATTGAATGAAAATAAGAAATTGCACAAATTTTAACTATAGAAATATATTTTGTTTACTAAAACGTTGTACATAATTTGAAATTAATTAAAATTTGTTATTGTAAATGGTAAAGTTGAATAAAACATTTACTAAAATTGGAATTTGAAATTCTTGCTAAACACAGTTAAATTCTAACTCCGCGCGTGGTGATTGGTCGGTTTAGTTCGTTTTGTTTGGTCGCACTGTTATGACAGGTTAGAGGTTATAATTTGTTATTTTAAATGTTTGACTAGCAATACGCGCTGTTTCTTCTCAATCGACTGAATTACGATTGATTGCAGAGTGATTTAAACTAATAATTTACTTAACACTATCAACATTTGTCAATAGTATGACATAAACCTATAAACTCAGTTTCTCAACCTTTGTGTCAATCTAACGATTAATCAATCAATCATATTTTACGATAATGAAATATCAGTGTACAATTATTTACCTTTATTGTTGTAGTTGTTGTAAATGACGAATCTAAGCACTCCACATTTTCACGAATAAACATAGTTATCTGCTTTTATCCCGTGCGGCGGAACCCACAGTTATCTGCTTTAATCCCGTGCGGATCCCGTGCGGCGGACCCACTGGACGGGCATCGTAAACGTTACCGGGGCGTTACACTTTTTCATGAGTGACTCCGAGCCGCAACCTAATTTAAGACGTTGTCCACGTCAAAAAATTTTTTTTAATTGTTCAATTACACCAAGAAGAGGAAAAAACTAAAGATTTTTTATTAGAAAACGATATTTACTAAGCTAATTAACAAACTTTTATCTTTTTTTATTATAAACATTGGTAAACTCTTTATATAAACATATTGAAGTCTACAGTGGATCAGAAAGCTAAAATCAAAGAAAAGAAAATTTTTTTTGAAATGCACAAAAATTGTAAATGAACTTTTGTTATCAAAACTTTATACTTGTACGTAAGTTATTTTATATTTTAACATGATAGACATATTTTTTTTTAATATATAGTTTCCTTATGTTTTTATTCTTACTTAGATGAAACCTGCATTTTTTTACTGAAAATTTTGAATTTGTATGATTATAATTTGCATTTAAACTGGTGGACATATCGGAACTATTTTTTGTGTGTTTTAAGTCGTGTACATGAGAAGTATATGCAAATATTTTGACCTCATTGATTTCTATAGTAATGAATAGATATATATTCCTTCTTATCCCCTATTCTAGAACAGGTTTACTGATAGTAAACCATAACAATTTCACTGCTATCTTGTAAACCGCATACAAGATAGGATAGGAGATAGGATTTTTATGTATCTTGTGCTACATGTAATAGTTGTCAGAATCCACTGCATGAATTTATATGTTTTGAATGTATTCAACGATTTCCTAAATAAAGATGTTTGAACTTGAACTTGAACTTGAAACCGGAATTCTTTATATTTTAGTCCAGGTAGATATACAACTTTTCCTACTCATTTGAAGAGATAAATCATTTAGACCCATAATTTCTGTGACTATTGAAGTAAAAAGTGAGATTGCAATTTCGGTGACTAAGCTACAACAAAATTAGATTTAATTCTTTCAGTATACAGTCACCTCAAGATTATAGATGCAACGCAAAGTCTGCAATCCCATTCCCTGAAAGCTGCTTGCCCTTATGACTTTTTATAATTCATCTTTGCGTTGATCCTAACAACCTTTTTTGGGTAATAAGACTCATTCCATTTTGTTCTTGGCATAACATCTCTACTCCCATTGCACAACATAAAATCGATTAGGATTTAGTTGGCCATATTTAAAACTCTTGGGGAACGGAACTTTCCAAGATTGCCCATGGCATGGTATGAATGGTGATTCAAGGTTACCACTATGTATCCGTCTCATGTGTATAAAATTTCTTTAATGTCGCGATAAGTAGTGTTCCTTAATTATAGCTTGTCTGTTGTATTTAGTTTCAATAGGAAATTTATAATTATTAAAGAATTTAGTCGATAGCTTTCCAAATCAACGTGTCAGGCTCTATACCTTGCTTTAAAGCATTACTTTTATACCAGAGTTCCCATGGAGAGATACAAAAAAGAGGCAGATTTCCTATTTAAAGAAAATAAGACCTCGAGTCCGAAGGGATAACTGGGCGCACTACCCTTGAATTACCCGGTCTTCCAAAACGTTATTGTTATATCTCCCCTGGCATCCATTGTTAGGATAAACTGTTGACATACGCTCATAAAATCCAATGACTTGGTTCATAATAACTAACTAGTAAAACTGTTCTGTTTTTATTAATATAGTAAGCATTTTAGAAAATACTATACCATAACATAAACTGACGCTTTCAACTGTATACTTATTACAAATTGGACGTTTTTTAATATTACTAAATGTAATAGAAAATTATATTCTAGACTTGTCCTTAGCAGACTTTCAATGTTAAAATACGACAATGTAACAAATGTAACTATGGACGAAGTTTTCATGGAACCCATTACTGGTGTAACTAAACGTAATGCAGTTTTCTTTGACATTAAAAATAATAAAATATCAATTTTATCCAGCAAAAACTGTTATTGTTAATTATTTTAAAACAGATATTTCTATCCGTTCTTAATAGTAATGGAATAGAAATTTCCGTAATAAAATCACTTGATTTCATTTAAATGACATCTTAATGTTTTAAGTGGCACAATCCAAAGTATCCACCCCTATACCAACTGAACATCAACATCGATCTCTAACTGAATAGCCCATAATAGTCCACACAGAACAGAGCTGCGCTTGTCAATGAGTCTGATGTTTGCTGGAACATTTCACCTTATACAAGTAGTTGCTTGATGTATAGGAAATACATATTTTTTATGAAAGGATAAGGCGATTCCCTTTTAAGCCATAGGGCTTGTCATCTCCAACGTCTTCCCTGTCTTTCTTTAAAACGCATAACTATTCAAAAACACGCGCCCACGATAAAAAGTTCACTGCATACACTTCTTTCAGTAAATTATAAGTTTCAGTCGCAGTCTTTCCAAAATTTAAAGTAAAACTTCACAATAATTTGTTGTTCTTCTATTACACTAACCATTTTATACGAAAAAAGCAACAATAACTTGAACGTAGGCTTTGACTAAACGGTGTTGTTTACAGAAGCGAGACTAGCTGCATACTAAAGAAAAAGGTTCACACTAAACGGCTGTTGATTAATGGCGGTTGGCGCATGCCTCCTTGATCCGCAGAATCGTTAGTCGTGTTACTTAATAGCCACACCAGGTATATTTTTGTTGTTGACAAAATTAGTTTTTTGTAAACAAACTCACATCACTTCCTCAAATTCAATTCAAATTCAAATTTTCTTTATTGCAGTAGACAATTTTTTACAATTGTATTGCATGCGTCTAACTTATTCTAATAAAAGTTGTGTTTTAAAAAATATATCTTAACAATGTTACATTGATTAAACATTCTTTTACAATCGTCAGCATAAAAATGTTATTCATTTCGGCAACAGAGTTAACAAAGCAATTTTATCATTCCCAGCGATTTGTCATGAACTCATCAACGGAATAAAACGCATTCGACACTAAAAGATCTCTCAATCGAGCTTTGAAACGTTTCTTTGTTGCCAATTCTTTGATGCACTCCGGGAGTCTGTTAATCACTTTAACACCAACCTGCGATGGAAGTTGTTCATAAGCCATCGTTCTGTGAGACTGAACTCTCAGGTTGTCCCTTCCCCTCGTATTATATCCGTACACATCACTACCATGTGTCAAATCGCATTTGTATCTACAATACAGGGCAACTTCCAGGATATAGAGGCAGGGCAAAGTCAGTAATCCCAGACTCCTGAAGGCATCTCTACACGACTCTCTAAATTTTTAAATTTGCGATGATTTTGACTGCCTTCTTTTGTAGCCGAAAGGCTCTTTCAAATTTTTATTTTGCGCAGCCACCCCACAATCTTATTCCATGAGAAAAGTGTGGGTATACTAGCCCATAATAGGTCATTTTGATAATTGTTTTCAGAACAATATTTTGCTAAGTTCCGCAGAGCAAACATACCATTGGCAACTTTAGAACATAGTCCGTCGATATGATCACTCCAGGTCAGCCCCTCTATCGAGGTGCATTCCGAGGGATATAAGTGAATCGGCTTCCTCTATAAGAGAATCGTTCACTATGGCCACTGGTAAATTTTCATTTTCTTGCTGCCGCAAGTTTAAATTAAGTTTGTTTTTTGATTGTTTATTGCAAGGTTTTTTTCTTCAAAGAATTGAATGAATTAATTAATTTCCATGTAGGTTTCTATTTCCAAGTCATTTTTTTTACTTAGATCTTAGACAGAGAGTCGTGTCATCTGCGTATTGAACAAGATGTCCACTTTGAATAGTAGCTCCTGAAGATACAGCTCATATATACATGCTGTACAAATTTAACATTTTTATTCGCTAAATATTTTTCCAAAAATTTTACTTACAAAATGCTTAAGTTTTCTAATTTAAATGCCAGCAATTTGAAGAGGAGCGATAGAAATTCTACTTTTTAAGGTAATCAGAGAAGCTATATCAGAGAGATATTAATTTAACATCGAAAACATTTTCTAAACCCAAAATTTATTTCACTTTCTTAACTTAGAACTAATCGTAATTTAAGTTTAATTGGATAAATGAAACACATATATAATACTATAATAAAGTATTTCAATAAATTGCGGTAGGTTTATTTGAAGAGGAGACAGTTTGGATACAGTGTAATGGTCTGAACAAGTAAATGAGAGTATTTTAGACAGATAACGTTCACTCTCTACACATACAATATTCATTACTGATCCCCTTAACACCCGAGTGTTACGAGATGAAGCTGCAGTTATGAGATACAGAGCTATGAGATACAGGGTCAGAGTAAGCTAGGCAGGACTGAGGGTTCACTGGGGACTAAATCCAATTTGAGGAGGCTGTCTATCGTTATCTCCATATACAAATCCTGACGGCAGTATTGTATTTGGCGATGTTTACTCGTATATGTTTCTCTCTCATGACTGCATATGCTATTTGTTGCGAGAAAGTGTCTTTCTATCCATAAATGTAATTATTCATTTTATTTTATCAGTTTATATGACTATAGATGCTCATATTATTTCAAATACAAGGTCACGTGTTTTGTAATCACCACATTGTCTTAAGATGTAAGTTTGGTAAATGTCGTAGCACGTTTTGAGTTGCTTAGTCATAGAACAAAAGAGAACTTTATGACACCGTCAAGACGATAAAATGGGCTTCTAGTTTAACTGAAGTATTACAGCCACTCCAAGAAACTCAGATGATTAATGTTTATTGTTTTATATAACTTCTACATTCGCTGTTATACTAATAAAGGATGCAGTGGTGTTAATTTTAATTATTCCTTCTCGCTCAGTAAGAATGAGTCAATATATTTAGTGACATAATGATTTTATTTCGTGGGAGTACATTTAATTAATATGTCCAAAACAGTTTGAGGTATACAAATATTTTTTCAAACAAAAAGTTTAGAAAACGGTATGTGTATTCCAAAACACCTTTCGTTTTTGTATATTCCCATAAATAACGGGGTTGTGAATATGTTTTAATTTTTAATTTAAAAAAACTGTGTATCAAGCTGGTCAATACCCTTAGTCCAGATACATATCAAATTATTTATTGTAACTTTTTTACCATTTCTGGTTTTTTGGTATATTCATCGTTTCCACAATCCGCGTTATATTTCAGCTAAGGGCGAAATTGTGAACCGTCTGTTCTCATTCACTTTACAGTCCACTTTTAGAATGAGATCATCTGTAATGACTGAAGGTCGCCCACTTCGTTCCTCAACATGAACGTTTGTGCGGCCATCTTTGAAGGCCCTAACCCATTTCCGCACCATTCCTTCACTCATAATGTTTTCACCATAAACTTCACTGATTTGGCTATGAATGTCAATTGCTTTTAAGCCTTTAGCACATAGAAAACGAATCATAGCACGCACTTTACATTCGGCGGCATTTTAAAATTACGTAAACAAACGAAGACTCGATCAAACGGCGTCGTAATGGTGTCTGTGGCTTCCCAACTGATGTAGCCACACTACGTGCATGCGCTAAACGGGAACTGCAGCGCTGCGGCGGCGTAAATTAAAAACGGTACTTACTTTAAAAAACATGCCTCATAATTATAGCTAATAAATCTTATATATTATTAGCTACATGTGAACACTATGTATTCAATGGACCGTTCCATTAAACTTTTAAACGTAGTATGTATTTAGTATGTAGTATGTATGTATTATATCTTCTAACCATTATGGAAAGAGTCTTCACATAAACTTATTAACTATCTCAACCTAAACATGCATTGTTGTTTAGTTTTAAGGAGTACAATACTTTTAGCTTATAGAAAACTGCTGTTCCATTTCAATTCTCCAATGAAGAGGAAGGTTAATTAATTACATAATTAGATGGAGCAGAATTATTACATTTAGTTGTTATAAAATGAATGAGGTTCAAGGAATACATGCCAATAATAAGTCGTACCTCAATAATGAAATGACTTTTAATTAGCACTTGTTGTTACAAAACTCTCGATATTTCAATAAAACATTAACTAATTATTCCGGCTGTCGGAAATACAAGCACTAATTTCCTTGTTAGCGACACAAATTAAGATTTAGTGACAAACTCTTAGTGTGTAAGGGGTCCTTACCTTGTAAAAATATGGATTCTGATAGAATCCATAGCATTTTCAGTCTATCCATAGCGTAATTCAGGTGCATGTTGAGGGACTGGAATGGACCCTGGGTCCTTTGTAATTTTGAGTGGATTATTGAATGTGCGCTGGTGGTCAATTTTCATCCCCCAATCTTTTGTCTTCTGTACAGACCCAAGTCTATTTCGCCTCGACAATTAAGTCGAGTACAGACTTTAAGTGTGTCCTATATCTCTGAACAGTTAATAGGACGATTTTAAAACAATTTTTTTTTTACCAGAGCAATTATTAAATTAAAAACAAAAAATTGAAAATCTTTAAATGATTTAAGACGTATTATATCAGTTGCATTATATTTTATCACGTTGTATTATTTTAAATGATGTCATCATATGTTTAGATTTCCTATACAAATTATGAGGTAGAGACCCTACTATCGATTCAGAGACCTAATTGTGTGCTAGCTAATACAATTAAGTATATAGTTACGTTCGAGGATTGAAACTCTACCCTCTTCCTCCGGTGTAAAAGATGTCCTGACAAATAAAAAGACATAATAAAATACGGTAATGGATTGCCATCCAAAGTGATAATAATTATTAAGCAGTACCTGACGAACGGTATAAAGACCAGACTTGAGAGAATAATCAAAGCGATGTCGTTACGTAGGAGGGAAGATCACAAACAACACCCGAAATAACTAAGATGAAGCAATAGTTATTTTATTTTTTTATTATTCAAAATTTAAGGAATTCGACTTGCACTATTGATCCATGTTTTAATTCAGAATTTTTTGACACATAGATAATCGCATCTATATGTGCTAGGGACTAGTAAATAGGCATAAAGCAACAATTTCTATTACTACTAGTATTTTTAACTCTTCGTGTTTACTATTCTATTACTATTGTATCTTCTATCTATTCTATCTTATCTTTTATTACTTGTCGCTGTGTTAAAGGAAATCCAAACCCAGATGTCACTCTGAGGCAAGTAATTATTACCAATCAGCAGTCATTATGTCCCATCAATTGTAGTTACCAAGTCTGGCCGTTGGATAGCGTTGTGAGCAGCGTTCTAGTAAGATGTCTGGGTTCCTTCCACCTTTTTTGTGGTACTGTAAATAAAAAGATTTACAAACTTCCATTCATTGTTAAATCATTTGATTACGCCATGAACTCCTTTTTCATTTAGTGCGATAGTAGCTTTAGTAACAAAGTAAAGTAAAGTAAAATGTTAAGTGTAAAGATTTATAAGCACCAAGACTTGAAAAAACTTTCATCACTCATGGTCATTTGAAAAGCACAATAATTGGTTTTAAAAAGCAAAATTCCACAATGTACTCAACATAAGGTAAGTTTGCCCAAAATATCAAAGTTTTAAAAACATCTGAAAGAAACATTTAGATTCTGTCATTTGTTTTTACTACTTATTTATTTACTTGTTTATTTAACTTTTTTTCCATTATTTTATTTTATATTTTTTGCACTTTAACGCGCCAGAAGACGGCTTTGATCGAAATATAGCGGGAATTAAAAAAATGTTTTAAAGTGATATATAAAATATACATAAAGTGTATAATGTACACTATGAGGAAAAAAGTCTAAGAGCACAAAAACATTGTTATATAAAAATTTATCCATATGTTGAAATTCAGCAGGTAAATTTTGAATGATAGGTAGACCTATCTAATTTGTTCTAATTTTAATCCTAACTTATTTATTCCTAATTCCCCCTCCCACCATTGGTGTAAGCTCTTCAATCAGATACACCCCTCCCACCCACAGCAAAGTTCTAATTATGCCACTGGTTGGGAGCCTCTGAATTGATAATTCACAATCACGATATTCCTAATATTGGTATTGATATCATTAAACATCAAGATTAACTTTAAATTAAGTTCCAAACTAGAAAGTGACAATGGCATGTAAACTAATAAAAGTCTAAGTGTTTAATGACTCACACCACCACGACTCGTTCCAATGACCTCTTCATGAGGCAACAACACTATGGGACAAACTATGCAGCAAACAGCACGGTGGCGCGCCTGCAGAGGGCCGGCAACAACCTGCCTTCTACTGTCGACCTATTCCACTATGGTGTGAGAACATTTTTTTTTTTGTTTTCTTCTGGTTTGCTCAAAAGAGCAGGCTTCGTAAAAAACATGCAGCCTCGTAGTTCCATAATATATATTAATTATTCAATGTTAATGGAGTGGGATTTACATTAATGTTGTGTATTTATTAGTTTTAAAAGAGGAATGTGATAATTTAAGGGAGTGAATTTAAAGGACAGGGCTCTTTTGGAATCTTCATGGCCAGGGGTCCATCAGGCCAGCTTCCTAACCCGAAAAGATTTGGACCTCGGTTTTTTTTTTATTTTGTTAAGACTCCCAGGTAGGGTAACAATTATGTGACAGAATGGAAGAGATGATGGTTTTTATGTTTAAATGTCTTTTTTAATTTTAACAAAA
The DNA here is from genome assembly GCF_021130785.1 of Homalodisca vitripennis. Taxonomy (NCBI): domain Eukaryota; kingdom Metazoa; phylum Arthropoda; class Insecta; order Hemiptera; family Cicadellidae; genus Homalodisca; species Homalodisca vitripennis. The sequence continues at coordinate 11,876 of NW_025777223.1, forward strand.
AATGTTCCTAGTTCCTTATATATATTCAAATCATTGGTTTTAAGAAACATCCTTTATGTCATAGTTTACATGTTTGAACTTACCTGATATTAGTTTAAAACATTCTTTTATAGCATATTCATAATGTGGACATTGTAGTACTACATGGTTTATTGTTTCTTCTACACCTAAAGAACAGTTTAAGCATAATGGAGTAAAGTATTTTTTTATTGCAAACAACTTACTGTTAACTCTGGCATGGCCCAGTCTCAAACGAAGATATTGTGACGATTTCCTTTCTTAATAGTTTACTATTTTTAAACCAAGGGACATAACTTACCTTTTTTACAATATTTTTATACCAGTGAGCTTTTGGAGTTAATTCAAAGATTACCTGATAGTGTTTCCATCCCCTTTCTTTTCCTTGCTACTTTAAAGTCCTCCAAAGGGACATTAATTTCTGGAATTTTTACACCTGTCGTTATTGCATCCCTGGCTAAATTATCTACTCTTTCATTAAAGTCCAGTGAGACATGTCCTGGAATCCATACGAATACTATATTTTTATTCAAGGCTTTCAACTCATATACTATGCTTATAATTAATTGGTTTTTAACTCTTATCTTTGCTATAAGTAGATATTGCTGTAACAGCAGCTTGAGAATCTCTACATATAACTACGTTATCATATTGGGTTTTATTGATAAATTGCACTGCTTTATATATAGCTATTAATTCGGAACTATAACTAGACATATATTTGCTAAGAGAATACAACGCAGTGGTATTGGTCCGAGGAATCAGGAAGGCAGCGCCACAACCATCGTCAGTTTTGGATCCATCAGTATAAACATAAACATAACCTAAATATGATAGTGACATTTTTTCTAACCACAATTGTTTTTAGAGTTTCTTTACTCGTATTCTTTTTACTTACTTCTAAATTTGTTAATCTAGTATCGCCTTTTACACTATTTTCTTCCATAAATAAAGGTAATTCAAAATCCCAGTCATTTTTAAGTCCTTCAGTTTTCCATGATATTAGGCATCATTTCAGTTTACATTATTAAATGACTTTATAAATAAGGGTAACTTTTTCTTTTGCCAATAATCATTATTTTGACTTAACATATTTAAGTAACACATATTTCTAAATGCTGGATGACTGTTTTCTAAGAGTATCTTATATACTAAGTTATCTGTAAGAATACTTCTTCTGATTCCCAATGGCATCACAGCGGCTTCAGCTTGTAGGGCTATAACTGGTGTGGAGCAAAAGGAGCCTAAGGCAAGTCTGAGTGCCTGATTTTGAATTAAATCTAGTTTACTACCCAAATTACGTTTTGATACATGACCAAACAATGCACAACAATAATCTAATTTTGATCTTATTAGGCTTTTATATACTTGTATGGCGAAATTAGGGTTGCAGCCCTTTGTTTCCACAAATAATAGACTTAATAATATTAAGAATCTTTAGAGCCTCTATTTACTAGGTCCATAATATGTTGTTTAAAGGTTAATTTATGATCCAGTATAACCCCTAAGATCCTAACGTTATCTCTAATTGGAACCAGGTGACCATTAATTGTAACTTGTTCAATATTGTCTTGTCTTTTCCTTGAAAAACATATAGTGTTGCATTTTGATTCATTAAAATATAAATTGTAGGCTATCAAATGCAGTAATCAGTTTGTTTAAGTGCACACTGTAAGTTTTTACTTACCAATTCTCCTTTTTTGTGTGAAAAGTAAAATATGACTATGTCATCAGCATACTGCAAGGAACTTTATTTCATTGGGTAGACTTACATTAATTTGAGAAATATATATAGCGAATAACAATGGGTGATAGCACACTACCTTGCGGAAGGCCCCTTGTTGTAGTCCTGGATAAAGATATATAATTACTTGATACATTTTTCAGTTAGCCAGCTATGTAGGTACCTTATAAATTTACTAGGAAAATTAAGTCTAATCATTTTTATTGCATAGCTCAGGAATGTATACATTGTCATATGCTCCAGTGATATCAAGTGAGGCTACCATGGTTGTCTCATTATATGTTAAAGCTGTTAAAATATCAGACATAAAATTTACAAGGTAATCATTACAGCCTCGTTTTCTCCTAAATCCATATTGGGTTGGAGGTATCACTCTTAATTTTTCAGAGATTCCATTCTAGCCTATTTTTTATCATTGTATTCATTATTTTAACAAGACAACTAATTAAAGATATAGGCCTATATGAAGTTTTCTTGTAGCTTATCTTTAGTTGGTTTAAGAAGGGCTATTACTTTGACTCTTTTCCATTCTTGCGGAATATTTGATATTCCATTCCAGATGTCGTTAAAAAATACTTAACATAAGTTCTAGTGCACTATCAGGTAAATGCTTTATCATTGTATAACTTACCCCATCCATTTCCAGGAGATGTATTTCTGGTTTTAGACTTAATGGCTAACTTAATTTCATTTATTGTAAAGTTTTTTTCCAATGGGCTATTTGTCAAAGGGAGATTTGGACTATGCAATTCATTGTAGTGGGGTACATAATCAGCTACAATGTGTTTTATAAATTTTTCACAAAGTTCATAGTTGTTTTGTATTTCATTTTTGTTCAGTTAGGCTATTATTATTGTGTAATTTTTTAATTATTCTCCAAGCAAAAGATGTGTGTTTTTCTTATCATCTATTTTACTACAAATATCCTCCCATCCATATTTTTTTGCTAATTGTATTTCATTTCTTCTCGCTTTAAGTTGAGCCCATTTGAAAGGTGTGATAATTTTCCACTGTCATATTTTGTTTAAATTTTTTTGAAAGCCAATCTACGGTAGGCTACCGCCCTTGAACAGTTTTCATTCCACCACATTTTGGGTTTAAATCCTTTTGCATTTACACTCGGCTCCTTATGTCTGGGAACAGATTTATCTATTGCTAGGCTTATTGTATTATAAAGTTCCTCAATTTTACTTTCTGTTGTTAGGATCTCTAAGTTTTTGAGATAGTTATCTATATAAGTAGCATATTGTCCCCAGTTGGCTTTTTTAAAATTTCTTTCATTACTACTACTTATATTAAAATTAACAGTAGTGGCTTCCTTCTTAATTAAATTAACAGTATCAAAAGATATGTTGTATTGGAAGATGGTTTACTGCCTAAACAATCATTACTTACCTCCCAAGACTTAAGTATAGAGTGCAATTTGGGGGTGGCAAAAGTTAAATCCAAAAGTAGATGACTGATGGTATAGTGTTGGAACTGTAGTGCCCCTGGTTATTATTTAATAATATAAATTCAGAATTTGAGTAAGCATTAAAAATATCATTACCCCTAGTGTCTGCTTTGGGCAGCACCCCAGTAGGGGTGATGTGCGTTCCAATCTCCGCATAATAAGCAAAAGCCTATATTTTTAGAAAATAAGTTGTCTTGCCAAAAATTTTTTTGTACTGTTCTATTTGTACAATAAATATTGTATATGGTTATAGTGGCACTAAAATTATTTATTGTTATTGCTAATAGTTGCATGTTATCAGTATTATAACTTATTTTCTTGCTAAAGGTGATATTTCTATGAATAATAAAAGCTACTCCTCCATAGCCATCAGACCTATCTGTTCTAACAATATTATAATTATTATCTAATAAAATGTCTGTACTCTGTAGCCATGTTTCTTGTAATACACCTATGTGTATTCTATTGGTATTAAAAATTTGTATGATCTCTGGCCATTTAGGTTTTAGAGATCTCACATTAAATTGAATAATGTTTAACTCATTTATTTCCATATTCCTTCAAGTACTATGTGTGTGTTTTTTTTAAATTACCTGTTGTACTGTTGAGTTTTTCCCTGTCTGTCTGGTGGAACTATACTCCTGGATTTTTTTTAGGCTCATCTTCATTTAAATATGATTGTAATACCTCATCTATCTGTATTTTAGTTTTAATATTTGAACTTTGGATTTTCTTCCTAATTTCAGTAATTTTTTCACTGATTGCTGCTTTCAATTTAATTTTTTCTTGTAATGTTAGTTTGGAACTGAGTTCCTTATTAGTTGCCATATTTGTTTGATTTTTATTTATACCTACACCACCCTGCTTACCTGATATAGGATTTTTTTTAATAGCGCCTGTGTTACTTATTTGTCTAGATCTGGAGTTGCCTATTTTGATGTATGAGCTGTTATCCTGGCCTTCCTCATGTTCTTCTATTTCCTCTATCTCTCTTAGGCTATTAAAGCTATTAGTAGTGGATATATTGTACTTACTACCTGTCCTCTGTCCGGGGTTAAATTTCTTAGTGTGTTTGTTTTTTTTAAAAGTTTGGGTAGCTTACTTTGTTTGTAAAATCTAAGTGAGATTTTGTAACATCGACATAAGTTTTTAATCTAGCGTACTTAGTTTTTTTATAAGTAATCGGAAAGTACTTACTAGCTGTAAAGTAATCCTCCCGCATAGTGCTCATGCGCTCCTTTATTTGTTTTTGCCTTATATATTCAGGACACTGCCTGGAGTTACTGCTATGAGGGCCATAGCAATGCACACATTTTTTTGGCTTGGAGCACTCTTCTGAATGATAATTATCACCACAATCCCGACAAACACGTGTTTTTATTGCATGGCGAGTTCATTACATGGCCATAGGAGAAACAACGAAAACGTTGTTTCACCGGAATTATATATGGCTCAATTTGCATCCTGACATAATTTAAATAGACTACTCCTGGCAGCTTGTCTGTTTCAAAGGTTATTTTCACAAAACTAGTGTCTACTAGAGATCCATTAACTCTTTTTTTTAGTCTTTGTACGTCTAAAATAGGGTACTCACATTTTGTCTCTTGTAGGATTTCGTCTTCTGCAATATCTCTTTCAAAAAATGCTACACCTATTGTATAAATTCTAGTTGTTGGTACAAATACATTAAATTGGGTCAAGTGTACTGATGTCACTATGTTATTAGCCGCAAGATAAGATTTACAGGTTATAACTAAATTCTTACCTGCTCTGGTGATAAAATCAACATCGGTATGATGGGATTGAATTATTTTGCCTACACGAAAAGGATTGATTTTTTTGTTTGTTTTTGTCTTGAACAATTACTTCAAAAGGACCAACATTCCACTCATTATACAATCTGACAATATGTTGTTTTTTATTTTGTGAAAATTCTGGTACAGGATTGTCTAGTTTATTTTGGCTTATTACCTCAATAGGGTCATAAATATTTTCTGTCTGATCACGTTTTCTTTTATTTTGTGTCTCAGTTACGTCCATGTTAAGTTCAGAGCAATTATGGTCAATAATAGAACTTACCGCTATTTTGATCTCGTCACCCTCCGCATTTTCAACATTCATGTTGTCTGGGTTGGTCTAGACCTGCAGACATGTCAGGTCCAGCCGTAACAGGTTTGTGAAAAAGTTACCTCTCTCTTTTGATATTCTATAGACTAAGAATATGTTTAAAATGTATAATATAAACTAAAAATTTCACTGATACAAAAACAAAAAATAAATGTTAATTTTTTACATACTTAATACTATTATTTACCACACAGTGACAAACAAGGGATGGACACTAATCTCACGAGGCTGCAAAGAAGTTCTTTAACAGTACGTAGACTACCTATCAGAATGAACGGACACACACGAATGTGTGAGAACATTGAAGTGGAAAGTGAAACGTACAGTGCTACCAACTTAAATGCCTCCACTCAATTTCTCAGATATTATACCACCATTCGTTTTTGTTGTCTTCGTTTGCTAACTTCGATCCCCTTTTAAGCCTTATTCTGTCCGTCCTCATGGGCCACTGGCCTGTGCGAGGATCTTATCAAACAGAATAACGGGGAGAGTTGATACAGTACGAGGTTGATAGTAACTGATAAAAAGTGCAACGGTCGCAGACAGGATTTGAACTTGCGCTATCTCTAACTCAGACCCAAAGTCCAACGACTTTAGACCGTTCGGCCATCGGCACTTCCACTGCTGTCTATATATAATATTTATATTCTTTTTTATTTTATGCCATAGATTATCATATCATTATTGTTATAGTTACTGCTTTACTGTTGCTGTTTTTGAAACATTGTTATGATTATTCTTGTTATATTATGCTATAGTGTATTATGTTATTTCTATTGTTATAGTGTATTTATTGTTGCTATTTACTTGTTTGTATTGTTACTGTTTTAAATATATATATATATATATATATATATAATTTTTCATTAAACATTGAATCACAAAAAGTACTTGCTCCGCCGGGACTCGAACCCGGATCTCTCACTTGCCGGGTGAATGTGCTACCATTACACCACAGAGCTCTTACTTTTTACGATTCAATTATATTGGTATTTGACCGTATCTGTCACATATGCGTTTAAATAATTATACTCTTGTTATAATATTATGCCTTGCCATATTTTATTATGTTTAGTATATTATTTTTCAGCCTTTCACATGTTTTATTGTAGAAATTCTTGTTTAGGTTAAGTTTGTTACAAGTTAATTATATGGATCTTGAATATAAAAATGGAGAAGTATGCCCGTTGGAAATAAATAAACAAATGACATATGTAAGCAGTAGCAAGTGACACCTGTAGAAGTAAAATCCAGTTTGTGTAATGAGTGTTAGAGTACGAGCTCCTCCTCTCCCCACCCGCTCAGGGCAATTAAAGCGATCCATAATCAATCTATCCCCCCCTCTCTTTTGCGTTGCCTTCTCCATGTATATTAGAGAGTCCTGGTGCAATATACAGTACAAAAGTGAAAACTTAGCGTGCTGATCTTTCAAAATTATACGTAAATTTCTGGAACAGTATGCCTCTACCTAATATTTAATACTACCTCGTTGTATTTCTACTTGATTATGACAGATTTGAAATATTTTAATACCACAGTCATCATCGAAGCCATAAGTGGTTACCTCTTGTTAATGAGTACTACAAATTATTAAAGAAATTGGTAAACTACATATGCTACTATTCTTCAACTATGTCTCACTTAATACAAACATTTATAAACAACATAATTTACGCTATGTCTGTAATTAAAAATCTTAATCTTATGTTTATTCAATTTTATATTTTATTTCCTTTGTTGTTATATATTTTACACCTTTATTTTATCGCACTTTTGGTTTTTATTCCATACATAGGTATTTAGTGAGTATATTTTATCATTTCTATTCTATCCATTAAACGTTTACATTTAAGTTATCTTTCTTAAATATGTGGAGACGTGGGTTAACTAATTGTTTTATATAGAATATCTAACAATTTTTTTTCACATCAAAGGTTTCAGAAAATATAGCAATGAACATACGTTATCCTTTAGTGGACTTAAAACTTTTTCACCACAAGAAAATTAAGAATAACTAACCAAAAACTGGTACACACAGCATAAGCCTGTTACCATTACTATTCTTCAACTATGTCTCACTTAACTTAATACAAACATTTATAAACAACATAATTTTACGCTATGTCTGTAATTAAAAATCTTAATCCTTATGTTTATTTCAATTTTATATTTTATTTCCTTTGTATTTTACACCTCTATTTTATCGCACTTTTGGTTTTTATTCCATACTTGTGTTTTTAAGCGAGTATATTTTATCATTTCTATTCTAACCATTAAACGTTTAACATTTAAGTTATCTTTCTTAAATATGTGGAGACGTGGGTTAACTAATTGTTTTTATATAGAATATCTAACAATTTGTTTTCACATCAAAGGTTTAAAGAAAATATAGCAATGAACATACTTTATCCTTGAATAGACTTAAAACTTTTCACCACAAGAAAATTAAGAATAACTAACCAAAACTGGTACACAGCATAAGCCTGTTACACTTACAGGTCGTTATATAGAGTGAGCTTGAGATTGATGACTCAGCGTTATTCATTGGACCAAGAAACTGGCAACTTGCCGAAACAGTTTAATTGTCTACACCACTTATCTTTAATTCTGCTACGGTAAGTAACCAAAACTGGTACACAGCGTAAGCCTGTTATACTTACAGGTCGTTATATAGAGTAAGATTTAGATTGATGACTCAGCGTTATTCATTAGACCAAGAAACTGGCAACTTACCGAAACAGTTATTGTCTACAACCACTTATCTTTAATTCTGCTACGGTAAGTAACCAAAACTGGTACACAGCGTAAGCCTGTTATACTTACAGGTCGTTTATATAGAGTAAGCTTTAGATTGATGACTCAGCGTTATTCATTAGACCAAGAAACTGGCAACTTGCCGAAACAGTTATTGTCTACACCACTTATCTTTAATTCTGCTACGGTAAGTAACCAAAACTGGTACACAGCATATGACTGTTACACATACAGGTCGATATATAGAGTAAGCTTTAGATTGATGACTCAGCGTTATTCATTGGGACCAAGAAATAAGAAACTGGCAACTTGCCGAAACAGTTATTGTCTACATCACTTATCTTTAATTCTGCTACGGTAAGTAACCAAAACTGGTACACAGCATATGACTGTTACACATACAGGTCGATATATAGAGTAAGCTTTAGGTTGATGACTCAGCTTTATTCATTGGACCAAGAAACTGGCAACTTGCCGAAACAGTTATTGTCTACATCACTTATCTTTAATAATTCTGATACGGTAAGTAACCAAAACTGCTACACAGCACATGCATGTTACACTTACAGGTCGATATATAGAGTAAGCTTTAGGTTGATGACTCAGCTTTATTCATTGGACCAAGAAACTGGCAACTTGCCGAAACAGTTATTGTCTACATCACTTATCTTTAATAATTCTGATACGGTAAGTAACCAAAACCGCTACACAGCACATGCATGTTACACCTTACAGGTCGATATATAGTAAGCTTTAGGTTGATGACTCCAGCTTTATTCATTGGACCAACAAACTAGCAACTTGCCGAAACAGTTATTGTCTACATCACTTATCTTTAATTCTGATACGGTAAGTTAACCCAAAACTGCTACACAGCACAATGCATGTTACACTTACAGGTCGATATATAGAGTAAGCTTTTAGGTTGATGACTCAGCTTTTATTCATTGGAACCAAGAAACTGGCAACTTGCCGAAACAGTTAATTGTCTACATCACTTATCTTTAATAATTCTGATTACGGTAAGTAACCAAAACTGCTACACAGCACAATGCATGTTACACTTACAGGTCGATATATAGAGTAAGCTTTAGGTTGATGACTCAGCTTTTATTCATTGGACCAAGAAACTGGCAACTTGCCGAAACAGTTATTGTCTACATCACTTATCTTTAATAATTCTGATACGGTAAGTTAACACAAAACTGCTACACAGCACATGCATGTTACACCTACAGGTCGATATATAGAGTAAGCTTTAGGTTGATGACTCAGCTTTATTCATTGGACCAACAAACTAGCAACTTGCCGAAACAGTTATTGTCTACATCACTTATCTTTAATAATTCTGATACGGTAAGTAACCAAAAACCGCTACACAGCACATGCATGTTACACCTACAGGTCGATATATAGTGAAGCTTTAGGTTGATGACTCAGCTTTTATTCATTGGACCAACAAACTAGCAACTTTGCCGAAACAGTTATTGTCTACATCACTTATCTTTAATAAATTCTGCTACGGTAAGTAACCAAAACTGTTTACACACAGCATATGACTGTTTACACATACAGGTCGATATATAGAGTAAGCTTTAGGTTGGATGACTCAGCTTTATTCATTGGACCAAGAAACTGGCAACTTTGCCGAAACAGTTATTGTCCTACATCACTTATCTTTTAATAATTTCTGATACGGTAAGTAAGTAACCAAAACTGCTACACAGCACATGCATGTTACACTTACAGGTCGATATATAGAGTAAGCTTTTAGGTTTGATGACTCAGCTTTATATTCATTGGACCAAGAAACTGGCAACTTGCCGAAACAGTTAATTGTCTACATCACTTATCTTTAAATAATTCCTGATACGGTAAGTAACCAAAACTGCTACACAGCACATGCATGTTACACTTACAGGTCGATATATAGAGTAAGCTTTAGGTTGATGACTCAGCTTTTATTCATTGGACCCAACAAACCTAGCAACTTGCCGAAACAGTTATTGTCTACAATCACTTATCTTTAATAATTCTGATACGGTAAAGTAACCAAAACTGCTACACAGCAACATGCATGTTACACTTACAGGTCGATATATAGAGTAAGCTTTAGGTTGATGACTCAGCTTTATTCATTGGACCAAGAAACTGGCAACTTTGCCCGAAACAGTTATTGTCTACATCACTTATCTTTAATAATTCTGATACGGTAAGGTAACCAAAACTGCTACACAGCACATGCATGTTACACTTACAGGTCGATATATAGAGTAAAGCTTTTAGGTTGATGGACTCAGCTTTATTCATTGGACCAAGAAACTAGCAACTTGCCGAAACAGTTTATTGTTCTACATCACTTATCTTTAATAATTCTGATACGGTAAGTAACCAAAACCGCTACACAGCACATGCATGTTACACTTACAGGTCGATATATAGAGGTAAGCTTTAGGTTGAATGACTCAGCTTTATTCATTGGACCAAGAAACTGGCAACTTGCCGAAACAGTTATTGTCTACATCACTTATCTTTAATAATTCTGATACGGTAAGTAACCAAAACTGTTACACAGCATATGAACTGTTACACTTTCAGGCGATAATAGGTTTAAAAAAAAGGGTTTTCTAATTTTCCCCCTTCCGGCCCCAAAATTTCCAAACTGGCCCCCTTTCTTTTAAAAAATGGTTTAAAAAAACGTAACCGAAAAAAACCTAAGGGGAAAAATAAAAAATTTTAAAATTCGAAAATTTTTTTACTTATGTTTTAGGGCCTTTAATTAATTTAGGGTTTATTGTAAGGGGAAAATCAAAAAATTTTTTAACAATTTTTTTTTAGGTTTGGTTAATTAATTTTTTGTTTTAAAAATAAAAAAATTTAAACCTTTGAAAGTTTTAAAAACAAAAAAAATATTTTTAAAGTTGAAAATTAAATTTTAAATTTCTAATTTTTTAGAAACCCAATTTAAAACAATAAATAAACCCTTTTTTTTAAATTTTTTTTTTAAAAAACACAAAAAATGAACTGTTTTTATTTGGATTATTTTAAAAAGTAAAAATTTGACAATTTTTTTGACCCCCTTTTCAAGGAATAACCACCTTTTTAAAATTTTTAAATTCCATATTCTATAAATATAAAAAAATCTTTTTAAAGGGGAAAAAAAAATTTAAAGCCCGATTTTCGACTGGACAATTCCCCCTTTTTTGTAACCATTTTTAATTTTTTAAACATCCCCAAAAAAAAGGGAAAAAGTTTAAAATGAAAAAGAGAGTTTTTTAAAAAAAAAATTTAAACGGGAATTTAACAAAATAAAACATCCAGTTTTTTTTGGAAAAAATCACTCACTAAAAACATTTTGGAATAAGGGTTTTTTTTTAAAAAAAAATTTTACAAAACCCCAAAAATTTTAAAATTTTTGAAATGTAAATTTTTCCAAAAAAAATTTTTTAAAAAAAAATTTTAATTCCGATTTAATTTAGCCCAAACTGTAGTGTAAAATGTAAAGCCCCCAAAGGGGAACCCCAGTAGTACGCAATAACGATAAAATAACATTTTCATTAAACACAACATGACATGTCATATACATGGAAATGGCACCTTTCCCTGGGCCCTTTTTATGGTAAAAAATAACATGGTGGCCCAAAGTGTGGGCAAAAAGCTGACTCGGGGGGTTTTTTTTTGGGTTGTTTTCCCAAAGGTTTTTTGCAGCATTCAAATAAACAACATTGTATCTTATAGTTGCACTCCCACTCCTCCATGTTTTTTTCGTTACGGCCATTCTACTTTTTAAAAAACAAAATTTTTAAAAAAAGTAACGCCCCTTTTTTCGGAAAAAAAAAAAACACCAACGCTCCTAATATAACGTGATCTTTTCTTTTTCTTTATTTTTGCCACTTTCTTTATTAAAAATGTTTTAAAAATTTTAAAAATAAATTTTATTTTCCTTTTTTTAAGGGGGGAAATTTTGGGTTTCGACCCCCTTTTGGGGAAAAATTTTTATTGGCCCCCAAAAAAAACCCTTTAAAATGGTTTTAAAAATTTTTTTTTTTTTTGTATCAAAAGGAGGCGTTGCAAACCCGAACCCAAAAATTTTTTTTTTTTGCACTAAATAGTACAAAAATGACTAAATTTGAGTGTTTTTTTTCTAGTTTATATGAGATTTTTATTAAAAAAACCCATTTGCTCGTTGTAAGGTTGTAAATATAAAGGTAATCTCTTTAAAACCCCCCCGACCCAAAAATGAATGCCTTTTTAAATTTTCCCTTTATTTGATGAAATAGGGTTTTTTTATAACAAATTCAAAATTTTTGTTTAACATATTTTTAAATCAAATTCCCCAATTTTTTTAAATATTTCAATAAATTTCATTTTTAAAAAAAAAAAAATTTTTATCTTTCATCATTAAAACACCACCAAATGTAAAATTACCTTTGAACAAATTTAAATTTTAAAAAACCCTTTTCAAATACGTTATCCGTAAAGTTTTTTTTAAACTTGACCCGGTGCAATTTTGTAAACTTTAACTAAAAAATAATAAAGTAGATTATACCTAAATGTGTAAAATAACCCTTCGCTGGGTTAAATCAAAATAAACCCCTTTTTTGCAAAAGTTACATTTCACACCCCTTTAAAAGTTATGTGAATTTTAAATGAGTTTTTTTCCGGGAAATTTTTTGATTTTTTCAATTTCCGTTCCCCTCATTTTACCCTAAAACAATGTAAAGTGTTCTTTATTTTTCCCCTATACCCCTTGAGTGGAAGGGAACAAACATAAAATTTTTTTTTTCCCTTTTTTGAAAAATTTAAATTTTTATGGTCAGTTTTTTTTTTGAGATTTTGTGGGGGGGGGGGAGAATTTAAAAAACTTCCCCGTTTCCAAATTTATTTGCTAGCTCTCAACAAATGATAATTGCTTATAAAAATTGTATTTTGGTTCTTTGGGGGTAACTGCTTTTCAAAATAAATTATAGTAAATTATTGGAAAATTTAAAAACTGGGGGGGGGAAGCCCAACTGGGTAGTGAAACGCTTTTAAAAAATAAATTATGCCCACTGTCCCCCATTCATTTTTTTTTATATCATTTGTTCCAAAATCTTAAACTTAAACCTAAAATATTTTTTTCTTTTACAATATTACGCAAAAAATTTCAGGTTATTTTTTAAAATAAAAAAATTTTAAATTTTTTTTAAATTTTTTTTTTTTTAAAAAGTTCATCCCAAAAAAAAAAACATTAATACAAATTTTAAAAATAAAAAGTGGTCGATTTTTTGCGCTTTTCGGAATGAATCAAAAGCGCCTTATTTCGGGCGAAATAAGTAGATTTTAACCACCAAGCCAGGTTGGGGCCCAAAATTGTGTGAATGTGGGCCCCTTATTTTCCGAGAAAAGAGAGAAAAGTGCGGGGGTGGTTGTGGGGGGGAGGGGGGGGTGACTGTAACTTTTTGCTTTTTCGGGTTCCACCCCCTTTTCCCAACTTGGACCTCCGGAAAAAAGGGAAATTTCTTTCTATTTCGTGAAATCGAAACTAAACATTTCTTTAATGCAATTGGGTTCGTTTTAAATTTAGTTTTTTTCCGTGAATTTTTCACTTCTATTTTTAAACGATTTTGAACCTTTTTTTTTTCTTCTAAAGTTTTATTCAATATAAAAAATGTTTTAAAACATTAAAATTTTTAAAATTTTTAACTTTATCACCCAAATTTGGAAAACGGCCCCCTTCCCTTTTAAAAAAGAGCTATTCTCGTAATTATGAACCTTTTAAAATTTTTGGCATTACAAAAAAAGGGGGAATTTAGAACATAACTCATATCAAACGTTAAGAAAAAATTTCAAAAAAAAAGGCTAACACGATTTTAAAAAGGGTTTTTAATTATGGTAGGGTTCGCAAAGATTTTTTAAAAAAACGGTTTTAGGAATAAATTTTTTTTGTAACTTTTTCCCAAAAAAATTCCAATTCATAGCAAAATTTTTTTTAAATTTCTAATGTAAACCGTTGTTTTATTTTTTTATAATTAAAATGTAATAAAGGGGGAAAAAAAAAAGTATATTTTTTTATCATTTTTTTTCCCACCACAATGTAAAATTACCTTTTAAAAAATTAATGAATTTTATGTGTAACGGAATTTCCCCTTTTTTGGGTTTAAATTTTTTCCCCCCCAAAAAGGGTTTAACTTTTTTCCAAATGATTTTTTTAAAGTTTTCCTTTTTTTCCCAAACTTATGTTTAAAGATAAAAAAAGTAAGTATTTTTCCAAAACATTTTTTCGACTCATTCTATTTTATTTGGGGGCCCAAAAGGGGAAAGGGGTTTTTAAAAAGGTATTTTCAAAACGTCATAACTTGAAGTTTTGTAAGGGTTTTGCACCAATTTATCTTTTAAAAAATATTTAGCCAGGACATTAATTTAATGAAATTGGCCCTATTTGAAGTTTTTTCCTTGGCGCATTAAAATGCAACGGTTTTAAAAATTTTTGATACCATAAAATGTATATTCTTTAAAAAATAACAAAAAAAAACCATTTGCTAATTACAAATTATTCTTAAGCTTACACATTTATAGCGTTTTGGGGTACATTGGTTTTTTAAATTTTTAAAAAATTTGTGGATTTTAAAATTTTGTAAGAAAAAAAAAAAGGGTTTTTTAGTAAAAGTTGTCTACGGGAGAATAATATTGAAAAGTACTTCTTAGGCAAACTTCATGTTACTTAAATAGTAATTTTAGCAAGTTACCCTTTGTTTGTAAAGGTTTTTTTTGTTAAATTTTACTGGGTTTTTGGTTGGGTTTAACGAGGAATCCCGATGGTAAATTTTTTGGATAGCTGGGCAAGACTTAAATTTACATTGTATTTTTATTTTTTTTCCGTTTTTTTGGGTTTTGGGAAAAATTCACCCCCCCTTCATTATATATTACGGCTTTAACTGTGCCAAAAAGAAATATGATCTTCACTAATGTTCAATTTTTTATGACATATAAAGATGGGAAAAAATAAACACTGTTATCCTTTCAAAACCCCACGCAAAATAAACACCAAACCAAGAATAATTTTGTTTTCTAATTCAACACTCACTAATTTTTTAAAAAAATCTACCTTTAATAAAGTGCATGTAAAAATTATATTATATATTTCAAAAATAACAAAATGGTTAGGTCCCTCTTGAGAAATTTATAACCCCCCCCAAATTAAAAAAACTTGAAAAAATTTAGGTGGCTTCCTTTAGAGGGATAAGCAAAACCCACTGATTACAGTTATGCATATCAACCGATTCTTTAAATTTTTAAATACCGTTTAAATAGAACTACAAATATTTATCATGTTCAAATAATTTCCGGAAAAGAGATTAGATGTTTATGACGGCTAGCTAGTTTTCAGTTTTAGGCCCCTGGGGTTGGTTTATTGAAAAATAAATACGGTAGTGGAAACGGCTTTTTTGAAGCCCATGAACAAAAAAAACAAAAACTAGGACTAATTGACACCGTAATTTTTTTTTTGCCCACTTTTTTTTTTCATAAAATTTTGCCCCGAACCAGCCCCAAATTTAAATTTATACAATTCCATACTAAACCCTCTTCAATTAGATTCAATAAGTTTAATCTTCATTTCACAACCACATTTTATTTAAAATTTGCTTTAAAAAACGTAAATACTTTTCCCCTCAAAACTTTTCAAAGACAATCGTTTATGGTTTAACATTTTTTTCTTTTTTATTTTAATTATTCCAAAACCCGGTATTTCATTACTGAAATACTTTTTTCTTTTTCCTCCTTTAAAACCCCTTTATGTGCAATAATAAATGTGACTTTTTAATTTTTTTCAAACATGAAAATAAAAATCTTCCAGGGAAAAATTTAAATAAAAAATTTTTTTAATTTCTAAATTTTTGATGAATTACATACAATAAGAAAAATCCTTAGATATCTATTTTGGGAGACATTGGGTTTTTGATATTAAACAAAGTTACTTTTTTTTTTAAACCCGAATCATAATTTTTTAATTTTTTAACCTAAACACCTTGGGGAAAAATTTTACAATGGGAAAGTTTTGATGTTTTAAAATAGCACCATCCGATTTTCTACAGAAATGAAATTTTTAAATAAAAAACTGGAAGTTTTTCATTTTTTTTTAATCTAAATATTTAAAAAAAAGGGTATTTATAATGCACAAACAAAAGTCAAGTAGCAAGACCCAATTACCTATACA
>NW_025777224.1:0-104481 GCF_021130785.1 Homalodisca vitripennis
ACTTATTTTAATGTACTGTTGACGCAATAGTATACTCGTTGGTAAAGGAATTCCAAAATGGTTTTGAGCGTTAACAACTAATATTTTAGTAAAAGCCTGTTCTCCATAAAAATTTTATTCCCGCGCTTGAATTCTATTAGACTCTTTTAACAGCCATACCTGTTGTACTACAACTCTAACATTATCGCCTACAGTTTTACAGTGACAATATCTGTTTAGTTGCTATAGTAAAAATATAAAACTGTGTCAGCTAAAAATTAACATAATCATCCCTTTACTTTTTTAATTTACATTTTATGTTTTATATCTAGATATTTTTTTTGATTGTTTAATTTATAATTTTTTTTATTAATCCGTTATAGAATGAATGAGTTCGCTGCGTATACTTTATTCTTATTATCTTTTGAAGTATTCTCCTACTATACGCATAACAGACTGGACTCGCGTTATAAAGCCATAAAATATGGAAAGAGCCTATAAGCAAATAAGTTACAAACCCAATGTATGCCTTTATTTATACAAGGAGCAATATCAATTATATAGCTTATATAGCAGGCCAATACATGGGTGAGTGGCTCTTGAGTTGTGACAAAATTTTTTTGGGGTTTATAATGCAGATTGTAAAATGTGATACCAATGGCGGTTTATAAAAAAAAGTCTAAACTCCAAAAAAAATTAGGTCTTCTGAAATGAATTATTTTCCAGTTTTTCTAAAAAAAACCCGTCGTTTTTGTACGTTAAATCTGATATTTCTTCCTCAGGCGGAACGTATAGACATACATGTGAGCAAACTACAGCAAATTTTTATGATTTTCCGTTTTAAATATTTCGATTGTGAAAAAGTTATCGGTTCAAACGGTTAGGAAAAAGAAAATTAAGCTTCAGGTCGGCTATTTTAAATGGCAAAGTTGCCTAAGTTTCAGAAAAACTTAAATAATCATTGAAACCCCATTCTTTTTACCACACCCTTTTGTACACAAGAATGTGTCAAGTGATATTAAAAAACTTTTGCCAATTTTATTAGGGTCGTTCTAAAATGGTATGCCATATGAACCCATTATAAAGTTTTTTCTTTTCTATTACTTCTTTTTGTTTTTATTTTATTTTTTTTTTTTTAAGTTATTCGGTTACCTACTTTTATCGGTTTGAAAATTATTAAAAAACAGTGCAAGCTACAAAAAGATTAAAAAACAAATTTAATTAACAACTGTACTTAATTTTTAGGTTTTATCAAAACTGCCTCATAAAACCAGGGAATTGATAGTATTTAAAAACAGTAAATTCAGTATTAAACAAATTAAAACATTTAAAAGTCCAATCATTTGTCAGTAGTTCATTTCTCAAATAAAATGGCGATCCTGCTCTTTCTCACACAAGCTCTTGCTCGCTTTCTCATTGCTCCTGCGGTCATTTAAAACGACAGTTATTACCAAAGCCTTTGAGCAGCCAGACCAATTCACCCTCGTAATTTTTCTGAGTTTACTGGGGTGGAATAAACATCCTGCTTAAAAAACCCAACACAAAAAAGTCAATAGATGTAAGGGCGGGAGATCGGGCAGGCCATGCGACAGTTCCCCCACGTCCAATCGGATAGTTTTCAGTCAGCCATTGGACGTTCTGTTGCATTAAAATGTGGAGGGGCTCCATCCTGCTGGAATATAAAGCTCGTCTCTTTCAACATTGTTCAAAATTGTTCTAGAAGGTTAGGTATGTCATGTTGCAAAAAATCTAAGTAGATTGTTCCATTTATAGTTCCATCAATACCAGACAATAATACTAAAACGCATTTGAAAGGATTGTTCCCTTGTCCGGTGTGGGTTTTGTTGATCCCAGTGTGCATATATGCCAATTGAAAATTCCTGCTCTTTTAAACAATGACTCATCAGTCCAAAGGATTTTTCGATACAAATGACGCTGCTCTATGTCTCTGTTTAGCAACCAATGACAGAATTGTAGTCTAGGAGCATAATCAGTTGCTTTAGTATGCTTTCAGACCTTGAACAGGCGTAAAATGGTATGGATGGAACTTTTCTTATGCAAAATGTCCAAAACCTACGTCTCTAGCAAGTTATTCTCAAGATAATATAGATTTGATGAGTAAATGTGCTCGCATGTAAATATTTTTGGAAATAAATTATGATTTTGATTTTATTTTTTTTATATTTTTGATCTACTTCTGGATCATTCCGTACTGAATTTAGAACTACTTCATCTAATCCTACATCATGAACAATGTGTCCTACTTTCGTTAGGTCTTTTGTGAACTGTACCTCCCTCCACAAGACGCTGATTGAGTCTTGAGAACACAGAATGACTGGGAAGTCGGCGATCAGGGTAGCAAGCTTGATACTCTCTTTAAGCAGCACCCGTATTTCCATCACAAAACCCGTAAATAAAGTGCATATCAGCGTAATTCTCAAGTAGTGAAACTCCATGGCAGCCTACACTTGACTAAATTGAAGCAGAAAAATAGTTTATTGGAGGTAGAAGTAATTCATGTGGACACACTGGTCTTACACAAAACAAGACAAGGAATGAATGTACAATACTGGTGAAAGTTATAAGATAAGCAATTAAAACATTGATAAAGGATGTGACCATTAATCCATAACTAGCATCCACAAACTATTTTAAACTGTTTTTACTTTTTTGTAATCTTCAATTCCTTCTTTTATGAGGCAGTTTTATAGAACATAAAAAATTAAGTACAGTTGTTAGTATAAAATTGTGTTAATCTTTTTGTAGCTTGCATGTTTTTGTAATATTTAAACCTATAAAAAAACCCCAGTAAACTCAGAAAAAAATTACGAGGGAGAATTGGTATGGCTGCTCAAAGGATTCGGGAATAACTGTCTTTTGAAATGACCGCAGGAGCAATGAGAAAGCGAGCAAGAGCTTGTGTGAGAAAAGAAGGTCGCCATTTTGAGAATGAACTGCAATAATTGGACTTTTTAACGTTTTTAATGTTTAAACTGCTTTAACTTTTTTTTAAATATTCAATTCCCTGTTTTATGAGGCAGTTTGATAAAAACATAAAAAATTAAGTACATTTGTTATTAAATTGTTTTTAATCTTTTTGTAGCTTGCATGTTTTTTAATATTCAAACCGATAAAAAGTAGGTAACCGAATACACTATTGGTCATATTGGCATACCATTTTAAACCCTATAAAATGGCAAAGTTTTTAATATCACTTGACACCATTCTTGTGTACAGGGTGTGGTAAAAAGATGGGGTTCAATGATATTTAAGTTTTTCTGAAACTTAGCAACTTTGCCATTTAAATCGACCTGAAGCTTAATTTTCTTTTCTAACCGTTTGAACCGATAACTTTTTCACATCGAAAATATAACGGAAAAATCTAAAAATTTGTGTAGTTTGCTCACATATGTCTATACGTCGCTGAGAAATATCAGATTTACGTACAAAAACACGGGTTTTTTAGAAAAACTGAAAAATAATTCATTTCAGACCTAATTTTTGGAGTTAGACTTTTTTATAACCGCCATTGTATCAACATTTACATTGCATTATAACCCAAAAAAATTTTGTCACAACCAAGAGCCACTCACCCTGTATAGCTCAGTGTTTACACAATTATTTTCTTAGATTTCTTTTGGTTAGTATAGTAGTTTTAAGCATTTCCTGGTGATACGTGCTTATTGATTCTAAACAAGTTTATAAATATAATGGATATAACTTGATTTTTACATTGATATAAAATCGATTGCTTGTTCTTTTTTTAATAAAAAAACACGAGAAACTAATGACTAGCGTATAGTTATGACACCGGTTTTGAATTGTTATCCAATTATATAACAGTTGATGTTTTACATCTGTTTTGTATATACCATATTTGTTATATATACGCTATAAATATTTTATCTACACCCAACATATGTACGTTATAGTTTTCCAATAAACGTCTATGAATATGTACTATTTTTTTTAAAAACACGGTTATACATTGATTTTTAATGACACGTATTTTCCATTCCTTTATTTGGCTGGATTTAAACTCGTTATGAACAAACGAGTTTGAAGGTGTCTCAGAAACACAAAAAATATAAATATATAATTCTTTTACAAAAATATAAAGTTTTGCATAATACCTTTCATATGCAATCGACTTATTATACTTGTTACTCAGTATATGCTGTTTAATACTTATACAACCTGTGTCAGCTAATAGTTAAAAGTTTCTTCTCAGTTTTTATTTACTTTGTATTTACACATAGATCTACTGAATGTTTCTAAATGTATAACATAGTTGAAATACTGTACAATTTTAAGATTGTATTTGTATTATATAATTAGGGACTGTTTTCCTTAGCTTTATTTAATTATATTTTAAATGTTCATTGTACTAGCCAACGCTCGTGATGTAGGCGAAGTATATACAGCGTCTCATAGTATTAGACTGTTTTTTTAAACGCCAACTTGAATACGTCACAAACGCGTGAGTGAGTGAATCGTTGTAGGTAACACAATATACCCGTTGTGTTACAATCCCAATTTACAAGCAATTCCATGCATCCGATCTCTTTGATGATCCTAAATGTGACAAGGACACGATGTTGCAAGTCTATTACATTAGCTTTGTTCTATTTAGTGTTAGTCAGCTGTTTCAGATTTCAACCAATCCGAGGTACAATAGGCAATCAAAGCGTTTCACTTTTCACTTTTTTTAGCGAAAAAATCACAAACAAATAAACATTTAGACAGGCTTGTGATGTGTACGGTCCAGGAATAATGACTGAAAGCCGAATGGGGACACTCGTATTCACCCAATAAAACGAGAAATTGTCTGCATACGCTGTCAACAAGGAAAATCATGGCTACTGTATTTTGGGACGCTCAATAAGTAATTCTCGTTAATTTTGAACGCAGCGACACTTTTTTTAAAGTTTAGCTTTCCTCGACAACGCTCGTTGACACACACGGCCAATCGTAGGATACTCAAGACTTCTTGGATGATTTTGGTTGGGAGGATTTCTCATTAGCCACTGTACACCCCGGATTTGACCCCGAGGAACTACCACCTGTTCCTAGCGATGGAGAAATGGCTCGCTGCGCAAACATTTAACACTGACGCTGAAGAAAATCGAAGGAATACTCTGACGCCAACACGACGGCGTTGGTCTCACCCATTGCCGCGCCATGTCAAAACATGTTACTTTCTGGACAGCCCTCGAATGGTACTTACGTGTCCCGAATAATCCTAATTTTCACAAGTAGCATCATAAATTGTCATGATGTATTATCCTAGTAATATGTAAGGTGATTAATAGTGTTTAGAAGTTAGGAACTTTGTACATTTGATAGTTTAGAAATTCGATACTCAATCACATTAAATCTAGTGGATGGATTTAGACCAAGCATTTCATTTATATTTTTTACATCAGAATAATACATTGACATATTTTCATCCTAAAATACTAAACATTAAAAAAAAACTTTTTTCGGAATTTTTTGTTATCGATAACAAACTACACTCTCTCGTAATTAGCTGCAAATACTTATGAGAGTAGTTTTATCTGACTTTTACTACGTATGACAGCAGTGTAAGTTCAGCAAATAAATTTTTTTATACTCGTACGTAGTTCCCTTATACGTTGTAGGACTACATTTTTACAGTAGCTGAACGACAAAAAAGCAGTGAACGGGCACTAAAATGACTGAACGAATCATTCCCTCTGTGACTATATAAAAAAATAAACGCAGTGAGTCAATAGATATCTACCTGATACATACCAATTTCTGTTTTATACTCATCATAGATCTCCTGCATATAATATTATAAATATTTTCCGTAAAAAAAACTGCGGACTTCACTTTTATTCTTTCTGCAAAGTGCACATGAAATCATTGAGGTAGATCTATCAAATATCATGGAATAAGTCAGAAAATTTTTCTTTATTTAATATGTACTTTTACAATACAATTCACTCTCCGATTTAAGGGTATTTAATACTGCTTTTAGTTAAATTTCATAGATAACTGCTTTCAAAAAATTTCAAAAAATGAGAAGGTTTTTGAATTTTCTCCACGTCAAACAGTATTTAACAGTAGGTGCACTTTAAGTAAGTCAATTGAACTGACTTGATCCTCCATTTATTTGCACAATATTAATTTATCTTCACAGCTTACCTATCTGCCGTATGACTTTGAACATTTTTATTACGATCTTTATAAATTAAAACTGGTCGCATCTTATCTTTATCAGGATGATAAACTACTATATAAGGGATGAATCAGAAAATGTTCCATCATAAGTTTGGATTTACCAACCCTCAAAATGAAATGTAATGCGTACTTTTTTTGTTGATGAATTGCCAAAATAATATTAAAGCTCAGCATAAACCTCTTTATATAGAAATCAAATGTGTAAGAGATTATAAGAATGTATTTTTGTATTAAAACATATAGCTTGTGTAATTTTGTTTCATGCTCATATATTTATTTTAATATTTGTAGCCTAGGTGTAACAAGTTTAAAATAAGGTTGAATTAAAGGTTGATTTGTTAATTTTATTAACTAGAAATGTCTCTTAGCTATTTATTATTGTTGGCCTCATTCCACTAAATATGATTATTTCAGACCAGAAAAGTTAGCCAGTTTTATACAAGCTTTAAACAAAGAAATTTACGAGTACTTGCTATATATAAATAAAATAAAATAATTTTAAATACAACACCATATCTCATTCTTCAATGTAAAATTGGAAAACGTAACGCTGGAGAATACACTTAACAGAACCTCTTAACACAGACTTTCTCGAAAGCCTCTTGAGAAAGCAATTGTTTGTGTCAGCTCTTAAAATGTTACCTGTCTTGAAATTCCATTTCAATATATATCTGTATACTTTTCAAAAGTTAGAAAGCATAACCACTAACAATCAAAATGTATATATTTATTTTTCTTTGTATACTTATTTCAACAAATTCATATCATTCGCTTTATTAATTAAATTATAATACGTAACTATTTTAGCAATTTTTACGTAGGATAAGTTAATATAAAAACATTTAAGTTTGAAACATAATTGAATACAGCCGTTTTTAATGGAAATTTATTACAAGTATTTAAATCTTTTTGTTTTGTCCCTTTTATTATTTTAATATAAATGTCTAGTTTCATGTTATTGGCCGAAACGACTTCTTAGATATGCATTTTTAATAAAAAACTCATATTGACAGACAAAAAATAAACGAAGGGAGAAGTGTAACATGTTCATATAAAAAATTTACCTTACTTTTTTTGTTTACTATCGTATCCTGAAGTTGTGCAAATCAGTTGCGAAACACTCTGTATATGTTTTTGTTTTGTTTACTTAATATTTATAAAATTATAAATACACTATAAATACAACAACATAAAAGCAGCAAAAGAAATTTTAAGATAAATTGCTTCGTATAGTGATTGAAATAATAATTTGATATTATTCTGCCTTTGGGGACCTTAAAAAGAGATTAGGTAATCATGAAATTAACAATAAACCAACAAAACTAATAGTACCCCAGTGCATTAACATAACCATATCTCAATGCCGTTTTTATTAAAACTTGCATTTACTGTTTTGTATCATAGTTCTTAGTCTTGGTATCATAGTATCATAGACTATCGATTACATGTGTTCTGGTTTTAACTCTGATGGAAACTACACTGGCATGTATAGGGATTGCTTTTTAATTCCTTTTATTTGTCGCAGATAACACTTCAGTAACAGACGAATAATAATATAATATTAACTAGAAGTTATCCAAGACACGTAATATCCTATGGATCAACACGTATTAGGCATAATCTCTATAACGGCATTGTAATCTTCTCCGCGTCTCAGTTTTTCCCGGTGGCCTTGTAACGGTTATATAGTTTCCACAATATATAGGTCGGAAAATTTCTCTTTGGTCAAAAGGCGTCTACTTCTGGTCATTGTATTTACTTCTAGTGGTGGAGTATTGCTTGCTATGTTGTTCCAATTAACAAAATATATATATTAATTTTCTGTGAAAAGTCTAAAAGAAATCTTATAGAGTCCACTTATTCTTCAATAAGTGGACTCTAAGTCTTCAGTACTCATCTGATTTATGAATTTATTATAAAATACAAATTGTATTAACCTAAAAACAGTAGTGTGTGTGTGTGTGTGTGTAAAACAGTATAAAGTTTGACAAAATACTTTGAAACATTAATTACGTTTTTAAAAAATTTTCGAAAACTGTGTTTTTCTTACTTAATTTAATTTACATTATAATGATGGAATCCATATACTATAAACATATTTTAATACAATCCATCGAAAAGATAAATATTTTCATACCAATATGATAACTAATGGAAGAAGGAAATCTCGCCCAGTTAATCACGCATAATCTGGACGTCGGAATATTTTCCTGGAATTCATGAGATTTGTGATCCTCATTACATTATTTGTGAATTCCTCACCTGATCTTGTTTCTATTAACCAAGCTGTTATTCTGCGGTAAATTAACAGATATATGACGTTAACAAGCACAGTACAAACAATGACAAGAATGTGCTCAATTAAATTAAAATTATAATTCCACAAAACATAGTTTCCATGGGTCTTGCAACGGTGTCCGGCATAGTCTGGAAATTAATTTGGAGGGATAATGATTTTAATGGTACCAGATTAAGAAAATAATTCTTCCAAATCGTTAGGATTGATGTTTTCAGTTACGCTTCTCTACGATTCATGTGAAAGACTAAGTGGAGCAATACTTCGGAATACGTACCAGAGATGTGGATTCCTAGTAAATACCCTGATTTACCCTCCTTATCCAATTTACTTTAGGGATTCTAGGGCACATTTAGATGTAAATATTAGTGTTGCAAGAGTTCCAAATTGATAAGTTAAGGTTCAGATATAGGAATATCTTACAACTAGTATCGGTGTTGGCTACCCTAATTTTGTAATCCTTATTACATTTTGAGTTAACTTCCTCTTTTATTATAAGGTAAATTAGTACTTGTAAATTGTGCAAATAATAATACTAAAGCTATAATTGATTCATGGACTAACACATTACGAGCATTAAGCACAAAGTTTACAATTTTTTAAGGAGAGACCGATCCAATTTTGTGACTTATTCTGCCCGTCCTCATGCACTACTAGCCTCTGCGGGGATGTTATCAAACATAAAAAAGATGAGATTCGATACAGGGCAAGGCCGATGGTACTGATATAAATTACATCAAGATTTGGCACTGCATTATCTCTGGTTTTAAAAAGTCAACGTTTTAAACAACACAGCCATTGCCACTCCTAATAAAAATATACAATACTTTTGAACACCGATTTGAAGAAATTTTATGTTTTTTAATAACAAAAATAGGAACTAAAACGTGACAATTATGTCACTTTAATAAACAAAAATTATTCAAAGGTTTGTCTAAATGTAAATTTTAAATTTTTTTAGTAAGGTGCCAATTAATAAAATCAAAACTGCTGAAATAAAAATAAAGGATTCTAAATTAAAACAAAAAGTTGTGTAATAGGAAGGTTCGAAAACATAATTTCAATGAGATGCTTCTATTAAATTACTTTATTAAAAATGAGATAAATATATTTATGATTCATTCTGTCAAAGAAAATATAGCCATTTATTTGAATATACTTGCTGTATGAAGATGTTCACTTATATCTGCTATATTGCATTCAATGCTCGCTATACCTAGGTAATATTCAGCTATCGCATATGGCATTGTCATACTGATATATAGCAACCTAGAGACTTCTTTCATTTTGTTTCCTATGTAATGTTCAAGATTAAAAACAAAGAAAATATCTTTACAATATTAACAAATAGTACTTACTGAGTACATTATTCTTACATTACTTGTCGACTTTTGATCTTGTTGCATTGGGATTTAATAAATTACGTACTAGTATCAAATTCACTAACAATTAATTTACATATATTATTTATATTCATTATTAATTGCTTAGTACTTTTAAGTATGATAATTCCAATTAATTATTTATTCCCCATCGTAAACCATCTTGACAAGAGTATCCTTTTCCTCCTTCCTAAAATAGAATGTAACGCAATTATTACAAATTATAACCAAATAAGCAAACAAATTTTACCTCCCCTCACCATAGTTCCACCGCAGACATTCACGTCATGATGAAACGGAAAGATTTTGATATTTTGCAATCAAAATAGTTGTACAGATCCGTATTCCATTCAAAGAACACTTCAGTCCTTTGTGAGAGTAACATTGCTTTATTGCTTTTGAACCGATTACGATAGATTGTATGTTAACCAAAAAGCACCACTTCAAAATTTTTGTAAACTTTGGTTAGACTTTTAATATTGCATTTCGCACAGTTTAAGAAAAAAGTGAATCCACCAGTAAGTTAGTTACGACAAAATTCATAGACATACTCCAAGAACGGAAGCAGCCTCTGGTTACTTGTTGAAATCACTAAAAACTCTTTTAAAATATCTTCCATTTCTGGGATGGTGTCAAATTGAAATAAGAATCCTAATTATTCTTATTACGGGTATTCGCGACCCGTAAGTAGAATTCCATACATTAATTACAAAATCTGAAAATAATACATAACAAAAAATTTCTCAAGGGTTTACAAAGAATTTATTACGCCAATTATTAGATTAGAATTCCAAGACATGTATTCTAGTATAAAACCGTAGACGGTCAATTTCAAATGCAATTTAGAGTTAGTCTTAAGCACAGCCTAGCAACTGAAAGCGGTGCTCACAAATAATGTGATACGGTCTTGGTCATGAAAATAACATTGGTTGTTTTAAGCTCTTAGCGTACTCATATTTACTGCACAACACTCCTGTATATTTACGCTGTCTTTATGGAATAGGCAATTACAATGCTTAAGTGTTTTGTATCATTTAATCGTAATATAAGAATTTCCAGCATCTTTTCACTTTCTTAGCTTAAATACTTTAGATGACATTCTATGCATTTTCACAAACACTTTCATCCAACCCACCGCTTTTTGCATTTTTGACATTTATCTATAAGTAGGACAAAAGATTACACAACATTTTGTCCCTCTTCAATATAAATAGAGCAATGGAATCCTATCAGACTAAACAGAACGGAAAAACCACTTCAGTAAGTGTTAGACACGTTATAGGGTTTACGACTTAAAAATAAATAGATATGTTTTTAAATGGGTACCCTAAATAAACATTTAATATTTTTAGTAAATCAGTATGTTAAACTTGATCTGTCAGCAAATTTTTGGTCTACGAATAAAATTGAAAATTTCCCATCGTTACAATAAACAACATTACTAATTTTTCAACAATGCAGTTAAGTAGTATGCTATAGTTGGTTGAGTGGTGTAGGCCATGAATTACCATACGAAATAGTTTTTAATCAGACATTTGGTAAGAGTGGTATATAACATGTTGTTCCCTTAAGTATTTTATGCATGTCCTATATGCAGTGGTCGTGCAGATATACAAGCTATTTTCCTATTTGTGGAAAGTTACTTGAAAGTGTTACCCATAATTATTTTAAACAAATGGAAGTACAGTATGATCTCATAAAATATATGCATTATTTAAATTAGATTGAAATTTGGCTTAATATTGAATAAAATACAAAAAATGTAAAATTATTTAACCTAATCAAAGAAAAATATATAATCAAGTTTTTAATTGTTCCGTATGATGAAATTTGTATATCACACGGAGGAAAAGTCTTTCGTCGTTTTTTAGTATTGTACAAAACAAGATTCCACAACGAAAACAACCAATTTGGCTCCTATTGCATGAAATGAATTTTATATTACTTCGTATATATTTAAGTATTTTCTTTATTCTTAAAATTAATAATTTTTTAGACTATACGTGATTGAGAATGTAATTAATTATCTCAAATGATGCTTGAATATAGCATCAGGAATATAGCAAAAATATGTTTCAGAACCGAATCGACATTTTTGATAACCTAACTTAGACAACATGAGTTTACGTGTTCTGTTAATTTACTGTTTTGCTATTTTACATTAAAACAGTTTAAATATTTAATTTAATTTTTTAACAACCCTGGCATAAATAATGTATAAAAACATTGCTGGCTGAACCAGCTGATTCCTGGAAGCTATGTTTTCGTTGAAACGAAATTAGCAGGATCGTGCTCCCTCACAGTGTACAATTTTAAAGGGGATACATAAGGATATAAATATGCTAAGTTATTTTTCATTGTGCCTTTTACCGCTACTAGCTTTGTAGTTACCACTTCACTGTAATGGCACAAAGACTGGTCGGAAAAGCGCAGCACACAAAGCCTGTACAAACTCCGGAACACGCGTCACGTACTTTGTAGGAGTTCAAACCTCTGTGTTTAGTCTTCCTTAGAACATTTCAGTAAAACACGGTTTTATAAATTTATTTAAATCTGTCATAAAACCAAGCCATTATTTATAACATAAATAAAAGGCACTATGCTTATAACCTTCCTGTTACTGACCTATTAATGTACCTTTATAACTAATATATTTCATTACTTACCTTCCGTCATCTCTATCCTCCAGTGTAACAATATTTACTTGAACTGTAGTCACTATAACTTTGACATACACACAATTACTGATTTAGCTGCATAGAAACGTTTACATTGCAGTCATTATCTACGTTTTAGGTTTATTTAATTAAAACTGTATTTGTTCACGTTAAATGACAATATGATTATTCGTACTTTATATTGCATTAGAATATAACTAATATATTAGTTATTGTTTTTATTAGTGAGAAAGCGGGCACTATTTTCAGAAAAATTACTCTAAATAATATTTCCCGATCATATAATAGTAAAACCCTAACTTTTAATACCGAGGTATGTGTTAAACATCATGTCACGCCTATCTAGCTTGTAAGATTGTACATCATATTTCAAGGCTATAACTATATGTGTCAATGTCATGGTTTCTTAAGCCATGGTTAACCACTAGATCATGTAAAAATGTTCGCTAATCCTCAGCCAAGTCCCGTGGAGTACATGCTATCATCATCAAACTCGATGTCATCTATACAGAAATAAAGTTTTAAGCAAAATTTAAATTCGTTCCCAATATAGTAAAGTCATAATTTATTGAAGTCAAGTTGTATTTTATTTAAATTATTGTGGAAGGGAAAAGCTTAGTTTAGCCTATACCCATAGAGAAGGAAAGAAAAGATTAATGGAATTATAAGAGCCCCACCCCAAACGAAGTAGAGGGTCGTCATTCGACACTGAGTTCCAAGTATGTATAGAGTGCATATTTTAACCTGTGTTTTAAAGTTAAAGATAAAATTAATTGTGCACTTTCTTCCACTGAGACAACATAAGCGATTGTCGTGTAGATTTAGTAAACCTGACATATTGTGCGAAGAGACAGGCAGACAGACAAAAATAATATTTATCCAACTCATCGATTGTCAGTCTCCGCTAGGTTATGTAATAAATTAGGATAACCTCTAAATGTGCAGAGTTTTATCTCTACCTGACTTAATTTTTTTTTTTTTTTTTTTTGTTTTGGGATAACAAGTGGAAATAATTGCACATGTTTTATGATCTAGTGCGATTGCTTAAGCCGAATCAATTACGTAGGAAAGGCTCACCTATTAATACATATTTAGAAACCATGTATTTTGGATTTATTTATGCAATTACTTTAAAAATCTAAAAAAAACTTATTAAAAATATTGTGGTTCACACAGTTTAAGAATATTGAATTCAAATGAAAAGTTGTTATTTATTTTTGCAGTCGGATTCAGCTAATTGTAGGCTATAAATACAATGAATTTTCTAATGTAGCCTAAAATACTAAAAGGGCCGTACAATGTTTTATTATAGTTATAAGTATAATGCAATTTTCGATGTTTGGCTAATCAATAAATCATCGTTCCGTTAAGATAATCAATAAGCAACCTGAATATCTCAATCGAATCTATTAAACTAATCAATTAGGTTACATTTATGTTACAGCTATATGGTTAGGTCGACACATTTAAATACAGTCTTGACTGTCCCTGTTCAAATTATATGTTTTTTATAGATTTGTTATTTAATATTAGTAAATGACATTTGCGGTGCATGTCAATTGTTTTACAGCAATAAATAGTTACTGCTATTTCTATTCCTATTCCCTAATACGAAAGGGAAAATCGTATATTCAATAAATCTATTAAAAAAAACTGAGTTCAATCATATGAAATTGTAACCAGTGACATCGTCAATACTTAAACATTCAAACACAATGTTGCCTAAATATTCACAATGTACAACGAAAAAGATTTCATTTTCGTTACAACTGCTGGCACAATGTCTCTTGCTTATGTCTAGTGAAGTGTAAAAAATGTATTTTCCATGTGATAGTAAACGTTTCCTCCTGATTGCATGGCATTTCAAGAATGTCATAAGTTATAGAGCTAAAAGTTATCGCAACTTCAAAAACACATGTTCTAAATAGCAATTTTATGAACCCAAAATTTCAAACTTTTTGAATATTATTTAATATTAAAATTTTAAATTATATTTAGCTAAAAGTTCATAACCATAATTGTCGACAAAAATCATAAACATACTCCAAGGACGGAAGCACCCTCTGGTCACCTGTTGAAATCACGAAAAGAAACCTTGTAACCTAATTACGTTGATTCATATGTATAGTATAATCCATGTGATTAAGTATAATTGATGGAATTTCAAATGCAAGGTTATAATTTTAAAGATAGGTATTAAAAGCCACTTTAGTTTTATTATTTATTGAAACAGTGCAAAAATAGATGAAGCTCAGATTGCAGGTGAGAGGTTATATTTAGCGGCGTTGTTGTGATAATCTATTTTGGTTCTCCTTGATGACTGTGCTGCACGTATGGGATTACAGGCAAAGATATTGTGTACTGATACGCAACAAGTAAAGTACTATAAAACAAATTAAATATGAATAGTAGTACAATATATCTAATTATCATTTCAATTAGTCAGTCATTAATTTATAATTCAACTAAAATATCAGTGAAAGTTAATTAGTCACCATATGTGTACAAATTGTAGTATTGTTTCGAAAACAACAGACTGATTCCGCTCAGTTCAAATAGCGGTCTCTGCAATCACAGCTTGTTAATAACTTGCTTTGATCTAACTACCGCTGTTTTTCTGTAACTTTTCACCATTGTGGTGGAATTCAATCACTAGTTCTGAGCTTTGTACCAACAACAACGAATGTGCCACGTGTAGTTAGAAAAGCAATAAATTGCAGTCACCTAGTATTGGGAAAAGTTTTTGCTTCTGCTGGAGCCACACGAACTTCCATTTCAAATCACATGTTTTGTACCTATTGAAATCGGTAGGGGCGACATTAAAGCATTAGAAACAGGGACGAACCTCTCCTTACATTATAAAAAGAGTTTTAAGGGGATATTGTAAACGTAAGGAAAATTTACTTCAGTTTGTATTATTACCTAGGAGCAAACTAAGTATCAAAATAATTTTCTTGTTGAATCACCGATGAAATTTCTTTCTGTATAGGAGTTAATATTAAAATATTCTTTCAGTTTTACAATATTCAGAAACTAATAGGTAGGGTGATATTGTGAAAAATCCTAATCATGTCATTTATTACTAGTTTGCAAAAAAGGGACGAAAGGAAAATTCTTACAAATTGGTATATTTGTATTAAACCAATTATTTGAACTAAACTTTATCATTTGGCGTAGTCGCACTATAATAGTGTGGTTCTCTCTGAAGACATCAGAAAATAAGTGTAATAACTACTGTACAAAACAATATGTCAATTTTATTTATCGTAGAGGTTTGGAAGTACGTTCTTCGAACATACATACATATCTACTTACGTTTGTCGTATCTATACGTTATGTATAATTGTCCTGTTTTGGATGCCCCTTTCATGAAAAACATTGGTTTTCTTTAAACAATACAATTAAAATAAAACCTTCTGTTTAACATTTTAGAATGTTGGTACGACTCTTATAAAAACTTACATGTATGTTCAAGTGTCCGTGCTGTTTTAATTCAATGATAATGGCCTTTTTGGATTAAATTTACTTTTGATTAGTTATTATTCTCAGTGAAATCCAAAAACAACCCAATACGTATTTCCATCATCAGAATACAGAATAAAATATGACTCTCCGAATAGCTTAGTTCTTGAAGTTATAACACATGAAACACAACAAACAAGCACTCATTTCAGAAAACAGGTGGTAAGAATGCCTAATTAATTGTATATTTGCTGGTGTATAAGATATTTTTTAAATTACGCCACTTGCAAAAAAATTGTATATGTCTACAAATTAGTAAACAATGTGTGGTTATACAATATAGGATATGCATAGATTGTGTATTGTGTACTTGGCTACATCTTTTTCCAAAAATGAAGCGCATAATTACAGTAATTCGCTACATGGAACGTCCTGTGTCTGTCAGCCTTTATCGAAACACTTTTTATAAAAATAAATTAAATCATAACGACATTAGAAGTAGGAGATGGTGGATATTTTCTTTAAAATACCTTGTATTAATACAGCGACAGCTAAAATTCTGTTTTAAAAGCCTCAAAACACAAAAAACAATACTTCAAACTAGCAGTTACCCTAGTCTTTGCGCTTGATTCCATACTGAATAACGATACGTAATAAGTTTACTCTTTTTAATTAGCATAATAAAAGCTCCTGAAAATAAATAGTTCGAGCTTTTACATAAATCAATACAGTTTTTTCTTGGATCAAGAGGAACCTACTTACCAACTTTTATGCCTCTGCAACCTTCTACCAAGATTTATGACTCAACTAGAGAGAGAAAAATATCGATTTAAGAAGTGCCTCATGGACCTCGATATATCTATCTATATCTTATTTATTGTTAAAATTATTAAATCGTACATATGCTACGATGTAAAGTAAGAATATATAGAATGTATAAATAAGACATGTCATCGAGTATTTTTTTCGTGTGAAAAGCAGATTTTAAAGTTCAAGAGAGGGGGCTATAATCCTATATATACGGAGCAAAGAACGCTACAGGAAGCGGAGGCCGCAAACGTCATGGCTACCTGAGCTCAGTATAGCAGCTGATTTATGTGTTTTTACCTCAGTTAATCCCTTTAACAACTACTTTAGTGTGGTTATTAAACACGGTTCCAATATCAAACATTGAGTACACTCCCTAAGAAAATTTGCTAGAGATAGTGTGCATGGAGTTGATACACAACATTTTAGTAGTAGTTCCTTATGTGTGTTACTACTCTTTAGTATAATTCGTTCATTTTAACCTAGATGGTAGCTATGGGTTACATTAGTTATCCAACTAAAAAATAAATTAGACTTCAAATTTACAAGACCTTTTTTGGATTCGTGCCATAGATGAATTCACCATCTTGAAAATGATTATTAGTGAGACTAACTTACAAAATTATTCAAGATATGGCACAATAGTCATATGGTGAACGTAAAATTTAAGGGTTTTTCATGCTATTACAATTCATATATAACTGACGCTATAAAACCTCATCTAGTTTTTGATAACAACTCTATTTATATGAATGATTTTTAAAGACTTGCTAAAACTTTCTCTAGAGCTAGGTCAAATTTATATTAAACTCAAGTAACCAATATTTTATGTGATTTTTTGTACCCACCGGCCAACAAAAAAAAATGACAGACACCACAATCCACGTACATCAAAGTTATGCTCACGACTTTTAGAATTCAGAACTTCAGCTTCTCTCGTTTGTTAGGCAAACTTTCTACAAACAATTTCAACTTTTGTAAAGGTGATTCAAACTTGGTTTTTAACCCTATCTACAACTGTAAGTGTATTTTATCAATACATTTTCATGTGCTAATCTTCGTCTTAGATTTTTGTTCGCAGTTCTATAAAAATATAAAACTAGATTTATGTTCAAATCTGCAAATCTATAGCTGTTACTAAAACTAAGCAAAATATTGAAATGATGCAACAAGAATAAGAACAATAATCTAACGTGGAATTTAGTCTCATGGATATTAGGCTGAAAAATATTATATAATGAGGAAACTGGAAATAACTGAAAGGAGCTGTAATAATTTAAGGAGATTTTTGATAATAAGTGTTCATAGGTTGATAGTCCAAAAACATTTTGTACGAGTACACCCAGAAACCCATTGGGTCAGTAACTTGAGAAAACACATACACTGGGAGAACCTTATAACTGTAGGATCCACAATGTGAATACGGTTAAAAGCTAGGATATATACCCTACGTACTCAATGGCAGGACTTCTTTTACTAGTTTTTTATACTATTCGATTGATTCGCAATAATGACTAAAGTGGAAACTAAAGGAGAATATTTGGGCTTAATGTGTGTTTAAAATACCACATGTATCTTCTGGACAGTTTACATTTGACGTTGCACAACGTTATACTTTTCTAACAAACGTAATAAATAACCATAATGGTAGTTCCGCAGTGCTAGTTACTGTGTGTTTAATGGGTCGGGGCTGAATTGGTGGACCTGCAGAATACATCAAGCTAATGTCTCTTTTTAGTTTTGAATGTCACTTGTCATGTTTTACGACTCCAATCAATACTAAAAATGTGTTTTCCAGCTCATTCTTCTACGAAACTTGACTAAATTCCGTATTCGTCAGTACCAGCTTGCATAGGCCAATTGAAGTTAATTCAATAATGTTAACTGCTAAAACTTTAACTAAAAATTTAAATAAAATGAAAATCTCATTTATTTAGAATACTGCATATAACATTAATATTAAGAATAGTTACATATTATGAATAGTCTATAGCAAACGTAATAATTATAAAGCTATGTATCAACTCAATTTCCAGCTATATATCAGGTGTAGTATTTGATATGTTACTCTCCAAATAGCGTTTCATCGTTCACTTACAGAAATTTATACCTGTGCTAAAAATCATATTTGAGAGTAATGAACAATTGAGAAAGAGGAGACTTTAGTAAGAGTCACGTAGTCAGTATTTTATAAAGATACGGAGATAGCTTTTTCCAGCTATAAGAAGTTGTTATATCTTACACAGTTCCAGCGCCAGTGACAATGCAGCCTGGAGACGAGTGTTCCGGTCCCATTACATGTAATGAATAGTAATTTGTTTACAAGACTCTACACTAACACTCTACTTCTCTTCAGAGAATTTACTTTCACATCCTGGCTGGTTTATCCATACAAATAAGTTAACATGGCTACCACCATTTTAAATTACTGTTTTAGAATCACATATTTGTATTTAAACACCCTTGATTGGCAAAATACAACTTAAATGCAACTTTTAGCTATTATTTTACGAAAAATCTTGAAAATCAGCGTATACGTAATTATTTTTAAGTAAATCGAATACCTGGTGTACACAAAAATAATTAATTATTACCATTAATTGTTACAATTATAAATCTTACAATAAAAAGGTATAATATAAATATGTTGTGTTACGTAGGGACTGATGAATATTTTCCTACGTCCTGTATCTCATTTTGCACTTCAGAGAAATAATACTGCTTTATATTTATCTGTCAAATGGGTCCTTATTTCCATTCAAATATATTTATATATACAGAATTGAATTTTAAAACTAAAAAAATAAATTATTTTAATTAAAAAGATGTCTGCAAATTATTCATCAGCCATTACCAACCCTTCTTTCAACTGCGTAAGTGAGAATTTTAAATCAGTATGGGATGGAAAACCCAAGTATATTTAATCATACAAATCATAAATTGTCAATAGTTATAAACAAAGCTTCGTCATTAGAAAGTTTTTAACATGACCCATATTGTGTCCACAATAACCCAACGTGCTATTTGTGGACTTTTGCTGAAAAAGTTGTATTTCAAAACTCATAATAATTTATAATAATATAATAGAACAAACCTCTTATAAATTTATTATTATCGTTTAATAATCAAATTATCTATACATTTTTTTTCGTAAAAAATTCGGTAGTAATTAATGGGTGTATGTAATTCGTATGGAAACTGAAATTAGTAATGAAATAAATATAAATAAAAGAATTTTCATTCCACATTATCCTACAAAAAATATAAAATGAAAATGTTTGGGCGTTCATGTTTAAGAGCAGTATTAACCAAAATACAGTGTTAGTCAGAATGAATTCAACTTAGGTAAATTTAAAGATCAGACAGCCTCAAGTTGATACTAAAGTCACGGAACATATAAGCTAACCAGTCAAACCGTATCATATTCTTGATGGAGGTGCGGACTTTGAAGCTATGCTGAGGCATCATTTAAACTTATGTTCATATATTATGCCAAATTCAAATTTATTTCTGAACCAATATTACAAAATATATTAGTAACAATTAGCTTAGATCCTGTAAATTATCATTTGCCATTAAATAATAGTAATGCTAACGTGATCTAGGGAGTTAACCTATACTACTTGTTTTAATAACAAGTAAAATATGGGTTCCTAATTGTTAATTGGCTGAGCTTTAGTTACATTTTACCACTCGATGGGCTGGAATTTTATTTCTGTCAGTCTGCCTGCCTCTCCGAACATTTTTATAACAGCCACTCTGAGTTTGGTGATGGTGCATGCCAATCCATAAATTTTAGCATAAGCGAATATTTTTACTTTGTTCTTATAAGTACGAACTAACATATAGATGAATACATGGGTTTTTTAAACATACTGAGTTCAATAATATGAGATTTTAATATGACTTTTATTAATATACTGAAAATATAAAATAACAGATTGTTAAGCCAATGTTAAATTTCAGTTAAAATATTTCATTTTAGCACAATATTCCGTTGTATTATCCTTATTATCTCAACTGATTTTAATTATTTAAACACTTTTTTATGAAACTTAGCTTAAGGAACGAAATTTTTAATGTATAGTATAGTGAATCTTAAATTCATTTCTACTACATTAAAAGTAGTTCTTTGATGGTGCATATTCTATCATATTATTGGCAGGATGTCATTGAAGCCTATCACTATAAAGGTTGCAATAATCTCTCTATTATCCGTGAGTAACATTTAGAAATTTCTGTTATGTTTGATTTCCTGTCACTATATTTGTCTAGAGAACAGCTCGAAAGTTATATGAGCTGTAGATTTCAAGTTTTAAATGCAAACTTAGCAAAGCCTGTTACGCGACACTATGTTATACACTGATGTACAACCCAATTTGATGAAAACTGAGTGTGTATCGTGGTGCATAGTATTTAGAGAAACATTTCGTCTGTAGGCTTTATATTTTGCATTTTACATATACATGAACAAATTTCCCGATGGTACATGTCAAAATACAGTATAGAAATTGGCTGGTCGTCGTTGAGGATTGCTATTAGTCTGAAGTAATTTCTCTTTTGTTTGCCAGCAAATGTAACACTTATTTTATGTGTGACTGTATGTCTTTCTAACTCTACACAATTAATTACGTGTGGACTTGAAATTTTGCCTTAAACGTCATTGAAGCCTGTTACGCGAAAGGTGGTTTTACGTAATACACTTTTCCATATATATTATCAGTTTGATTCAACTATACGGATGAAGATATATATTTCTGTTCTCAGAATTTCTTTACCAGTACAATCCATTGAATAGCCAAATCTGAAAAACATTAATCTTCTGCGCTTTACCTAAGAACATTCAGATCAAGAACAAATATTTATTTAACTTCGTGCACTACTGCCATTAAAATCTTACATTTAAAAGAGCTGGGTTTAATTCTATGCCTACGTTTTTAGGTTTATGAATTTAAATGAGCTAAATGATAAGCCAATAATTTTGTAATGTATGCGGGTCGACACTGTACTCTCTATGGGTCGGGAAGAATAATTAAACTA
The DNA here is from genome assembly GCF_021130785.1 of Homalodisca vitripennis. Classification (NCBI taxonomy): domain Eukaryota; kingdom Metazoa; phylum Arthropoda; class Insecta; order Hemiptera; family Cicadellidae; genus Homalodisca; species Homalodisca vitripennis. The sequence goes on from NW_025777224.1 coordinate 21,852, forward strand.
CACATTTAGAGTAACATTGCTCTAGGACCGCTCGTAAAGGAACGGACGGGACGCGGAGGTTACATGACGGTGTCTGGTGGTGGACTCAGGGTGGACTGCTGGCTGGCCAGCTTGGACCGTTGGTTGTAGGGTAGTGGCGTGATGTGACGTCACAGGAGAGCAGCCTATGAGCATTCTTTATTCTTTTAGACCACATCGTATGTTACATCGCCTGACAATACATACTGCCAACATCACTGGTGCAGACATTAAATATCACTATGGATACCTACCAACTTAGTACTTCTCACACTAAATACACTACAATCCTCCCCCTTAAATACATAAGTCCCCTACAATTTTAGAAATTTATCAATTACAATTTGTTTTACAATTCTCCAATTTTAAATCAATTACAATGAATAAGAAAATTGACATTATACTCTTTTATTTTTGTAAGTATAGATTATAGAGAACAAAATACAAACTCAATATAATCATTTAACACAAATCACAAACACTTCAATCAAAACCAATAAATCAGAATATAGCAATTAATAACACATTGAATGAACACAATTAACAAATCGATAATAATAATGCTTAAACAATATTAATTATATACAAGTCACAATTGGGTTGTATTTACAAGTCCATTTTGACTAAAGGTTTACGATCCCTTAGTGGGTATCGTCTAACAGGTGTCATTTGTTTGGGTGAAACGCTGGAACTGTTATTGTTTACATTTGTACGTGGGCTGGGGCTTTGCCCCTGAGCGTTTCTGTTATTGTTATGGTTTTGCGGAGAGGGGGGCAAGGTCGTTGCTAAAAGTACTGGCGACCTTGCGCTCGCTCTGTCCCGCGACTGTATATCGATCGTTTCCTGCGTGTGCTCTGTTGCCACGCTTGCGTCTGGGAGTCTAGGCATTGTTGTCAACTCAGACATTTCCGGACTACACTGTAAACCTACCAACTGGTCGATATGTCGTTTCCACCTCATGCCCGTATTCAGTTCAACTAAATACGTGACTGGTCCTAATCGTGAAACTACCACACCTGGTATCCACTTATTTCTACCTCTGTAATCTCTGGCTATGATTGGTTGTCCAATAGCTAACTGTCTAGTTTTACTACCCCTATAGTACAATCGTTGTTTTTCTTGATTATCTGACATTATTGCTTTAACATTTGGGCGAATTAAATCTAACCTAGACTTTAGCGATCTGCCCAACATTAATTGAGCTGGCGATAGATTGGTAGTAGAATGCACTGTATTTCTATAAGTGAACAGGAAGTTACTCAAAGCTAATTCTAAATCCTTGGAATTATGAAGAGCTGTTTTCAATTTATTTTTAATAGTTCTGACTGACCGTTCTGCCAAACCATTGGTTTCTGGGTGGTATGGTGGTGAAAACGTGTGTTTGATACCATTTGACATCAAAAATTCTTTAAACTCTTGACTGGTAAAAGGTGGTCCGTTGTCGGACACTATGTGGTCTACAATACCATACCTACTAAATAATTCCCTTAATTTCACAATCGTGTGAACAGCTGCCGTTGAAGCAACGGGCAACACCTCTGGCCACTTAGAGTACGCATCTTTTACCACCAAAAATAACTTGGACTGAAAAGGTCCAAAAAAATCAATATGAATTCGAGACCAAACTCGTTCCGGAACATTCCAATGATGCAGGAAAGCCTTGGGCGGTTTTGCTCGTTCCTCCAAACAGGCTGCACAGCTGTTAGCTAGTTGTTCTATGTCCCGGTCGATATTAGGCCACCATACATATGCACGGGCTAATGCCTTCATGCGAACAATACCTATGTGTGAAGTATGCAATTCGTTCAGAATGTTTATTCTGAACCTTTTAGGTATTACCACCCTGTACCCCCACATTAGGATTCCTTGCTCCAAGGTTAATTCCGACTGTCTAATTTCAAATGGCTTTAGATCTGGTTCAGTTACAATAGGCCAACCTAATTCTACATAGGATATTACCTTTTTGATTTCACTATCTACCATTGATTCTCTTTTTATGTCTACATAGCTTAATGGTATGTCATTTTCAGCTAAACACTGCAAATAGGTACCTATGACATTAATATTAAGGTCATCATCCGAGATTTCATCTTTAATCTCACTATTTACAGGTAATCTAGATAAACCATCGGCATTGCCATGGTTTTGGGACTTAACATACACAATCTCATATTGGAAACCACTTAAAAACAAAGCGTATCGTTGTAACCTACTGGCTGCGAAAGCAGGTAACCCTTTCTTTGGTCCAAAAATAGCCACTAAAGGCTTATGATCAGTCTTTAACAAAAACTGTGTACCATATAAATATTGACTAAATTTCTTAACACCAAATACAATGCTTAATGCTTCCTTATCTATTTGTGAATAGTTTTTCTCAGCGCTATTTAACACTCTACTTGCGAATGATATAGGTCTTTCTGTACCGTCGTATTGAATCTGACTCAAAACTGATGCAATGCCATATGGACTAGCATCACTGGCTACCACTAGTGGTAATGCAGGATCATAATGCGCTAAAACTTCAGCAGAGATTAACTTTTGCTTAATCTCTTGTAGTGCCTTCTTACATGCTAAATTAAATACAAAATCGGTATCCTTTCTTAACAACTGATACATTGGGGTTAAAATACTGGATATCCTAGGAATGAAACGTGAATAGTAATTAACAAGACCAAGGAAGGCTTTAAGCTGTGTCACATTTTGAGGTTCAGGTGCCTTGACAATTGCTTCAACCTTACTAGGTGCGGTATGCAACCCTTGTTTACTGATAACAAAACCTAAATATTCTAAACTGTCACAGAAACATTTACATTTGTTCTTGCTCACTGTGAACCCATTGTCTTCAAGTCTTTGACACACTAGTCTAAGTCTATGCATGTGTTCCTCATTGTTTTTACCTGTTACTAGAATGTCATCTAAAAATACAGTTACCCCCGGGATACCTTGTAATGTTCGTTCTATTATTCTCTGGAATATTCCCGGTGCTGAACTGATACCAAAACATAGGCGATTGTAAGCATACAATCCTTTGTGTGTGCTAATTGTACAATACGTTTGACTATCTACATCTAGTTTAAGCTGCTGATAAGCTGAAGATAAATCTATTTTAGAGAATTTTTTCTCCGTTTTGTAGGCTGGCAAATATTTCTTCAATTTTCGGTAACGGGTGTCGGTCTACCTCCAAGAAAGGATTTACAGTTATTTTATAATCCCCACAAATTCTTATTTTCCCATTAGCCTTAATAATTGGTACAATGGGAGTCCCCCATTCACTGGTATCTACTGGTGAAATAACGTTCTCTTGTTCTAGTCTAGTCAGCTCTGCTTCTACTTTTTCTTTAAGTGTAAAAGGTAACGTCCTAGGTTTAAAGTATTTTGGTACTACATTTTCTTTTAACTTTAATTTAACTGGTGCACCCTTGAAACATCCCAACTTATCCGTAAATACATTTGGAAACTCATTGTACAGTAATTCTACTTGTTTGTTGTTGTTGACAACAGACGGATTGACAGATGTTTGTTTGTTTACCTCTACAGGTGTGTTGTGGCTTCCACTGACAGGCGTGCATGCGTCTGCCGCGCTGCCGCCTGCAGTTGGCACAACCCCCACCATGCTCGTGCGATCAGCTGACTGTACATTGTTTACATTACTAGGCACTCTAACTGTTAAATCTAATGCTTGCATCCAATCACGCCCTAACAAGGGATTAGCCCCATTAGCTACGATGTATAAAGCTAATTGTTTCTCTTTACCTTTATGTTGTACATTGACCATAACCTTACCTAAAGGCCTGATCTTTTCATGTGTATATGAACTTAAGACTAAGCTAGTTGGATACATGTTTATATTTCCTAACTTAGTCTTACAATCTTTTTCTGACATAACTGAAACACAAGCTCCACTATCGACTTCAAATACAATTTCCTTACTTTCCACTAATAACTGTACCGTTATTGGCTCAATTTTATTAATCTTAGTTTCTATTTCTTTAACCGTAAATAGATTGGAAATGTCATACACATCGTCATTGTCTTTATGTTTCCAGTGATTATCTGAACCGGACTCTGCTGATTCTTTACTTTCCTCTACATAGTGCTGCCTACCTTTATAAACATATTGCTTTTTATTGCTGTAAAACTGTTTCCCTTTAGCTGAAGGCTCCTTAGACCTATTTGTAAAAACATTTGGTTTGTTCTCATTAGGTTTGTTAACATAATTTTTCGATCTACAAACTCTTTCAAGGTGTCCCTTCTTTTTACAATGATTACACGTGTACTCACGAAACCGACATTGCGATGCTGTGTGTGATCCTCGCTTGCCGCAACAATAGCAGGTGATGTCTCCCAGCGCCTTCCCGCCGTCCGATGACCGTCTCGCTGCGATGCTCGCCGCCTGTGTCCTTTTCGGTATCGACCCGCTGCTCTGCATCCGGTGAATACGTCCTCCTGCAGTTGTCATCTGGGCCGCCCCCTTCTCAGCAAATTCCATTGCAGTAGCTAGTTGCACGGCTTTTTCATAAGTGAGGTTCTCCTCCCCGAGAAGTCTTTTCTGTATCTGTTGGTCTCGCAGACCCGCGACTAATCTGTCCCTTAAGTAGTCTGGCAATTTATCACCAAATTCACAATACTTAGATAACTGTTTTTAAATGCACAATATAATCGCTAACCGTTTCATGATCCAATTGATTCCGCCTACTAAATTTAAATCTTTCCGTGATAAAAGAAGGCTTGGGATGCAGATGATTCGCTATAGTGTCCACAATTTCCTTGTACGACTTGTCAGACGGTTTGTCTGGTGTAATTAAGTCTTTCAGTAACGTATAGGTCCTTACACCCATAACTGTCAACAAAGTGCTTAGTTTCTTTGAATTATCGATATCATTACAATCAATAAAAAACTCAAATCTCTCTATATAAGACTGCCACGATTCTTCCGCACTATCAAAATAACCCATAGACCCGATAGTTGCCATTTTGTTTTCTTGTACACTCCGTAATAACTGTTTAAAATGTCCCCGGTAAAAATAATCGTCTAACGGCATTAATTGCAACGATTAAAATCAGCTTGTGCGCTGCTTACACCAAGAATAGTTTATATCGATCGGCGTACCTTACTACTCCCGACCGTTGGAATGTCCGGAATGTCCTTGCACATTCGCGGTTATTTGCACGTGTTCATTACGATAGTTGCCCTTCCGCACTATATCACTGTAATTCACTGTTTCAATGTCCCGAATGTCCCTGCACATTCGTTGTTATTTGCACGTGTTCATTACGCTTGTTGCCCTTCCGCACTAAATCACTGTAATTCACTGTTTCAGTTGTTTTCCTCGTCGCCACTGTAAGCGACGTTCCACTGTTGCAGTTGTTTTCCTCGTCGCCACTGTAAGCGACGTTCCACTGTTGCAGTTGTTTTCCTCGTCGCCACTGTAATGTATGCGGGTCGACACTGTACTCTCTATGGGTCGGGAAGAATAATTAAACTACACATTTAGAGTAACATTGCTCTAGGACCGCTCGTAAAGGAACGGACGGGACGCGGAGGTTACATGACGGTGTCTGGTGGTGGACTCAGGGTGGACTGCTGGCTGGCCAGCTTGGACCGTTGGTTGTAGGGTAGTGGCGTGATGTGACGTCACAGGAGAGCAGCCTATGAGCATTCTTTATTCTTTTAGACCACATCGTATGTTACATCGCCTGACAATACATACTGCCAACATCACTGGTGCAGACATTAAATATCACTATGGATACCTACCAACTTAGTACTTCTCACACTAAATACACTACAAATTTTATCAAAAATCTAAAGACATATTATTTGCGTTCTAATTATGTGTTAGGTTAGTTATCCTCCTAAAAAAATAGATCCAATTTCAAATCTAGAAGATGGTCTAACTGATGTAGGCATTGAATGATGGAAAATGTCCCAAAATATTCTGCTCCTTCCACAATCCATTCGTCATAAACAATAACCATATAATTCGTGGTCGTTCATTTAAAATGAAATAAATTTACAGGATATTGCACCAAAGTAGGAAGTATATTGTCGTTTTGAAAATGTCTATGAAAATCTAATGAATTAAAACATGAAAAATTTAATACGAAATGTTATTGATTACACGTAACTTGTTAACGCGTGACAAATAGGGATGGCATATGATCATTTCATTCATTTAGATATTTACTTAACTTCTGGTATAGCTTTTCAATAACATCATACCATAAACTTAATTTTTTTCATTTGGCTTTAGAGAAATAAAAAAATTAAACTTATGTTATTTCAATGTCAACCCATTTCATCACCAAGACAAAAACACTGTCATTATTTCCATTTGATTCAATTGAACACTGGTGTTAATTATTGAACTCTCTAACTCAAAATTCTACATATAACCAATGTTATTCGTGCGTGAATATCCATTAAAATGATATATAATGAGCTCTAATATACTGCTACGTTCAGTATATGCTGCTTAGTTATGTATAACTGTCAGCTAATAACTATAAGTTCTTTTATTGTTTTATTTACTTTCTATTTACACATGGCTATATTTAATGTTTCTAAATGTTTAAAGTAATCTAAAGACTTTAAATGCATAAAATATAATAAATACTATACAAAGGGGAAAAGATTGCATAGGTATATTTAATTATTTTTTAAATATGCATACGTTGTATTTAAAAATACCTACGCTTGCCAAGTTATATAATCAAAATATATACAGCGTCTCATTTTACTTGATGTATTTGTATTTATAAATTATACTATAGATTAAAAAACCAAGTAACTTATTCAATCCTTTTAAGTGAAACAATACACACACAATACAATACAATTTTGTGTTGCAATCTTGATTTACAAGCAATTCGATGCATCGGATCTCTTTGATGATCCCAAATGTGACAAGGACACGATGCTGCAGTTCTATTACATTGGCTTTGCTGTATTCTGTGTTTGTCAGCTGTTTTAGGCTTTATCTAATTCGAGATACAATATCCAATCCAAGCGTTTCACTTTGATATTTCGTTGCATTGAGTATATTAACTATGAATGAAATTAATTGCAAATGTATACGTAAAGTTATAGATTTCTGATTTGTATTCAAAGCTCTTTAGAAAAGCAAAATAACCGCAAAGTGAAGTGATGTAATAAAATATTATTGTGATATATTAGTATAAATATCTGAAAATATCTTCCTTTTTCAAAAGACCTTTTCTGCAATCACCTATACTAAAAATTTAAAACACGTATCTTCTATTTGTATGAAATACACTGTTTACGAAACTGTCTATTAACTAGGATTAAAGGTCAATCCTTTATTACCAGAAATACTAAAGCTAAACATAACTAAAGTTTGCCATATCTTTCACGTTATAGCACCCTAATATTGAAATCAATATACAAAGTTTCGATGCATCATGCACTTTAAGTACTTTGAAGATGTTTACAAAGAAATTATAACAAAGAATTTAAGCGTCCTGTGGTTGCAGGTTGTGGATATTATCACAAAAGTAAATCTGGGTAATTTAACTGGGAGAAACTACACTCTTGCCTAAATTTATGTAAGCCAAACCCAAAATAACTTTTTTAAATTTAATCTTTTTTGACATTATTTTTTGTAGGAAATCTACTCATATAATGATACTTTATCTGTCACATAGTATTTTCAATTGTATTTAATATAATACAGGAGTTTTATATTTAGAACCTATTGTTTTTTTTCTATTATCTATATACAGAACTAGTATTAAAAACTATAACATAAACTCATTTTTAATATATATATAATTAACCTTGCTTGTATTTTTACAGTCAATTTACAAAATTAATAGCTATTTATTGAAAATGGTGCAATAATTTGCAATTTAATATTTAAACCAACGTTAAAACTTATTTATAGAAAACAGTAGTTTTCTTATTAAAATAAACAACTTAAAATTTATTTACATTAATATTGGGAATAATATATGTTTATATATGATTTGCGTAAATCAATAGTAATAGCTTGCTCTCCCATTGTTATCTATACTTTTAATTATCCTCACAAACCTCACTGCTCTCAGTGTGACATGAAATATATAGGTTACATTTTTCTTATCAAGAACTGGGTCTTCATTAGGCTGAATAACTACCATAAAAGGGATTGGGTTTCATCTTGAGCTTTTGTTTGTTCTCTTAGGACAATAAGCTTATAATTTGCATTAATTCATGTAAGAACCTGTGCGCTGCTTCCGGAAGACAGGATATTCAGGATGAGTATGATTAGGGAGTAGGGGCCGCCTCCTATGAGGAAGACCCATCATCTTGAGCTTAGTCACCCACTTTCAGTTTTGTCTTTCATATCTTTAAAGCCCTTATGGGCATTAAAGAAAATCGCGAACATTTTACGTGATTAACCCGTTTTCTGTCCAAATCCAACCGATTCCGTTATAATATATTTTCCAACTTCCAAACTAGCCCAAGAAAACCAATCACAAATTTACAGCTACAGTATATCATATGTATTTACACGTATTAAGTTATATGTTGCTATATTATTTCCAATATTATTGATATTGACTTTACGATGCATAAAAGCTACTTTCAATAGTAAATTTATTCGAAAATAAATTTAAAATTATAGCCCTAATACATTTTCAAAGATCATCTAAGATAAATTGATAGATTAATAGGGACTTCAGGGACATTATTGCTTATGTTTGGATATTCTTGGTTGATAAATAAAAAATTTACAAAGCGGTGATAACTTTATTCTTGTGTAAACCTGAAAAAAGGTAATACCAGATGCAATATAGAGTTAAGTCGAGCACTGAAATCCAGGAACTGAGAGCGTCATGAAAATAGCATTGGTACTTCTAAGCTCTTAGCGTACTTATATGTATTGTACAACACTCCTGTATTTTTACAAAGTCTGTATAAAACATGGATATTTTAATGTTTGTGTGTTGTGTATTATTTATACCTAATAAAACTATGTCCATACTGTAAGGGACTCTTTGCCTGTCTCTTTGCACAAGCTCCTTTCTACAATTCACTTTCAGGGGGGCATTATTACATTTAGAAATATATTTAAATGCTGATTAACAGTTTCTACTTTGAAGTGGCGTAAAATCTCAGCCAAGAAACTTATAGATAAGTTTAAGACAACTTATAGATTAGGACAAGATAGGAGTATGTGAGACGCCACGCAATGTCACAGACTTTACTGAGATTGCGTGAAATATTGTCTTTAGCTTATTTAATTTAAAAATATCTTGGATACAGTTAGAGAAGAAAATAATATTTTCAGCCAGCAGGCATACAAATGAGAAATTTTGCCAGCCTATTGAATTATAGGGTTCAATGGCGCTCAACATAATAGGTGGATAGACGTGCACCATTTTTTTCCATGAACCAAAGTGAATTTATTCTTAACTTCGTAGAAATTAAGTTTCATGCAAAATTTAAAATTAAAAAATACAAACTTTTTTAATATCTTCTAGATAGGTAAGCTATTCAAAACTAACCTAAATTCTATATAAAAGTGAATTTTTAATATAACAAGTATTATTTGTTAACAAGTATGTCGTTTTGTATTAGTTTCAAGCTTACATTCTCTTCACTTGAAAAATAATTGTGCACGCCGAAAAAGCATTTTTGTCCTAATGGTAAAAACATTTACCATCATTTAAATTTTGGTCAAATAGAACTAATATTGCTCTATAACTTTTTAAAACTATTTAATCTTTTCATAAACCTATTAACTTGGAGACAGTCGTTGTGAGACATAAATCTGAAATTGTAGACTGGTAAACTTCATACAATTAACGTATCGTGGATTTACAGTTTAATTACTTTTATGCTCAACTTTTACTTTAAATATCAAGCATATAAGAAAAACAGGAGCTTTTAAAAATACAAAAGTACATTAATGATAACCTAAATTAATGAATTCACTTAATTAATAAATGTAACTGTTTTGCTAAATTTGCATTGAAAAATAATCAAGTCCTAGAGTTAAATTACCGTTAAAACAGCCCTGACATAAAAAATTATGTAATAAAAGCATTGCTGGCTAAACCTGGCAGCTGTGTTGTTATATAAATAAGTTTTGCAGGAACCTGCTCCCTCACAGTGTACAATTTGAAAGGGGATATTATTATAAATATATTACTGTTTCAATACATCTGACTGGTTCATTGCCGACTAAAACAGCTGGTACGAATTAACTATGATATAGTTTAAACGAGGTTAGCTGGAACGTTCTCCCTAACAGTGTACAGGTTTAAAGGGGATATAAGGACGTAAAGTTACTTGTCATTGTGCCTTTTACCGCTACTAGCTTTGTAGTTACCACTTCACAGTAATGGCACAAAGACTGATCGGAAAAGCGCAGCACACAAAGCCTGTACAAACTCGGAACACGCGTCACGTACTTTGCACGAGTTGAAACCACTGTGGTTTAGTCCTTAGAACATTTCAGTAAACCAGTGTTTTATCTTTATTTAACTCTGTTATAAAACTAAGCCATTAAGTGTACTATAATTAATAGCCATTAGTTACTCTTATTCTGTTAATGTTAATCAGTAACCAAACTATTTGACTACTGACTATCCGGATTCACTAGTGTAGCTTTATTTACGTGTACTATAGCCAGACTAACCTTGACATTTAATACACGTATTGATTTAGCTGCATCGACACGCGAAATCACAATCTGGCATCCTCAGTTTTTTTGTGTGATTTATTGAGTTCTATATTGGGAATTATATTGTTTTAATGTTAGAAGTCATTATCAACATTATATATGATGTACGAGTAACATTAATATGTCGGCCATTGTTTTTATTCGTGAGAAAGAGGTTACCATTTTCAGAAATGTTACCACAAATTATACTTTTTTATCGTATTAGGGTTTAGTAACTCATTACATATTAAAAACAAGGTGTACCTTGTTTATAATATGCAATGAGTACACACAATTAGACAACAAGGTAATATTATTAGAATTTGTTCCACGAAGCTAGACATATTTATATAATTTAAATTGTGTACGTCCACGTAAATATACAGTTTTAATGTTTTACGTCATAATCAACCTCGAGACAACTTACTGGAATACTTACAGTGCTATTCTCCAAATCCTGAAACCTCCCATCTCCAATGTTTAAAAGATAGTTTGAGGATTAATAAGCTATTAGGACATTGTTAATACAAATCGAAGATAAAATATGACTTATATAAGCTTTATCTTCATCAGCTACTTTGATTAAACTCAATATTATTCATATTAATTAGTATATGCAAATCTCCCAAAATTTTAAAGTCAAAATTTAATATTATACTTTAATTTAAAAATAGTTTTCCATACATTAAAAGGAGTTTGACTGCTGACTTTGAAATAAATGACCAGTATATACCATTTTTTTTATTTTAGTTTCCTAGGCAGTGCTTGGCAAGTTATTGTAAAAAGTGGTAGCTCACTCATCAAATTGAGATATGCAATAAGCACAACATCATCTTAGTTTTTAACATTTATCATACTTATATATGTATACATCAGACAGCGTTAATTATGAATTATGTTTGGGTAGGTATTGCTTTTAAAGAGCTTACGTATATATATATATATATATATATATATATATATATATATATATATATATATATATATATATATATATATATATATATATACATATATATATATATATATATATATATACACGAGTATATATATATATATATATATATATATGCGTATGAAAATGCGTGTTTTTATATTTTATTAAATTAAGTTTATCAATATATTGTTTTTCTACCAAGTAACTACATATTCTATATTTTTAATATTCATATATAGCATCATAACAGAGCGAATCCACAATCTTTACATTTATGAGTTGCAAAACATGGTGTAATGAAATGTGAGAATAAGTTTTGTTTAGAAAGCGGTGTTTTCAAAGAGAAATGTTGACGGTTGAGTAAAACAAGTTTTAAGTGCAAGAGGCGGACTTAATCCAGATACGTTATCTGGAACAGGGCTCGTGAACATCATGGCTACCTGAGCACAGCCTAACGCCTGATTTACGTGATACTTTTTTCCGTTTAAAGATTGCCTTAACGCAGTGCAGTAAATATATCTCGAAATAATGTTTAAGTTCAGTGCCGTATAACGCTTAAATCTTTAAACCATTCTCTGGAATGTTCTGGAGACTGATTCACACATCTAAAGATACAACATAAATTTAATATATTATTTCTTTGAAACTGATTTATTTTAACTGTTTCACATTCAGCCCATGCATTTGGATTATAAAAGTATCGTGCAAGGTTATTCTACGTTCTATATGTAAACCACGCTTTTTTATATTTACATTGTAATTGATAAAATGTTGCTAATACGATATAACACGCTTAAATTATTATATTTAACATCTGCAATTATACACTTCAGGACTATAGTTTAAAAATAATCCTGGAAAACATTAGGTTATATAATAAGTTATACATTGAACATACTCGTTATTAATATTATGAAAACAATTTAAAATACAATTAAATATAATATGTGTAAACTTAGTGTGAAACGGTTATTGACTGTCAAAACATTCACATAATAGTTCATTGATAATAGTCTACAGTAAGATGCATTGTATGAAGACCAAGTTACCCTAACCTATTCAAATCTTATTTATTGTAGCATTTATGTGATATCCTAGTATAAATACGATGTCATTAGTTTAATACCATGTATCTTGTATAGTAGATTAATTTTTAAAAGTTATCAGATATGCATTTTGTATTATATATACAGGTAGTACACATGTATTATATAATTAGAACTAATAACCTTCTTTATTAGTTTTAATTTAATTTCTTTAATCGCAATACTACACTGCTTTAAATATATAAATGCAAATAATAATATTTTGAGGAAACAAACCTAGATGCAATTAAGTTCCAAATACATAACTACCAAATACAGCCCTATTAACTTTCAATGTTTGAGGAGTTTTAACATTAAACAGTGATAAAAATTTCATAAGTTTTAGTTTATGTATCAAATTAAAAGTTTTAAGTAGTTTCCAATAAGAATTTGAACACGAGCTCATAAGAAATACAGTTAATAAAATCATTAGTTTGTTTTTATCAGTGGTTGGTTATTGAGATCTATTAACGTCTTATATCCTTTTCTTCATGTTTTCAGATTTATTAAGTTCATGATATTGATACCAAACTTATCACGTTTTAATGTAACTTCGCCCAGAATAGAAAATAGAAAATGTTCATCATGCCCCGTGAAATTACGTATATTTATAATAGGAATCCTAGGCTATTTTTAATGCAAGCCAAATAAAGATTGCTAAAGATACAAAACTAAAATGATTACATGTGTATAAATGTTTAAAATCTTTTTTATATTAAGTTTATTTAAAACTATACAAACAACTATACATAAGATTTGAGTCTTATATTAAGCAGTTTTTTTTTTATTTGGAACGTTTCAAATCTTCCTTAACATCCAATGTTAAGCTCCTTTACATCATGTGGAGTGATTACAAAATGGTGTTTATTTATTTATACTTAAAATATTTTGGGTTAAAATTTAAAATATAATCAGAATCCAAAATCGATTGCTCCAACTTAAGTGCATAACTTATAAATAGTGTGCATGGAGTTAGTTATGGTTCCTTATGCGTCTGAAAACGCTTTAGTATGGTATATTTATTTTACCCCATTGTAATGTATTAGGTTAGTTAGCTACTTATAATCGCAATCAGACTTCACATCTCAAAACATACTCGCAATAAATCAGTTAATGATGGCACATGTCAGAAAATCAAGTTAATTTCACACTCTGAAATTCTAAATATACTTGTTCCTTTGCCAAGAAGGTTTGGTAAAAAGTTCAATATCAACATTGCACATCAGTTAGCAGGCAGCAGCAGCAGCTCTCTCATACGGTTGATACATCGCCACAATATCCGGCTACTGTTACAGGTTAAGGTTCATGTTTTATTCACTCTCCTTACTTCAGACCCGTACAACTCAGACTCGTAATGGTGAAGCTTTTACTGGATAAAAACATGAAGTTGTCGCCACAAGATATATTTGTTTTCATACATTTGCTCAAATTTTATTTCGTATTCATACATCTACGACTGGAATAACATTCTTTGTTTGATGTTTGTTTTTGACGATGGAAGGATTGTGAAGGAAACAGGATTTTTCGGACATTTGCCAGGTAAACAAAAATTCAGAAACAATAATTCTGAAGTAAACACAAAATAGCAATATTTGGACTGAAATGCATCTATAAATACCCCATCTATATTCTGAAAGTTGCAGACAGTTACCCTTTTCTAACAAACATAATAGATAAGTAAGTATAACGGTAGTTCCGCAATGCCAGTGACTCTGTGTTTAATGGGTCGGGGCTGAATTGGTGGACCTGCAGAATACATCAAGCTAATGTCTCTTTTTAGTTTTTAATGCCACTTGTCATGTTTTACGACTTTACCAAATACTAAAAATATATTTTCCAGCTCATTTGTCTACGAAACTTAACTATACACAATGGTCGTGAGTACCAGCTTAGATGGGTTATTTCAAGTAAATTCAATAATGCTAAGTGTGAGTGAACAAAGTGCTAAAATTTTATTAAACTAAGTGAATCACATTTTTCATTTAAAACTATTAAAATACTGTAAAGTACTGTGTAAATATGTTACATAATTATATTGATAGAAATATAAGATAACAGAAAGTGTGTGAAAGTTATTTCCTGTTACATCTTCGGTATTGTCTATTTTTAAGTACTAAATTCCTTTCCGCACTTATGGGCAAACATATACACTTCCCGTAGCTGTACAGGCAGAAATGGATTGGTATATGGTCTTTAGTTGCTATCTTTAAATTGGAAGAAACAATACAGTCTTCGTACCCGCATCCGCATGGGTGTATAACTGTCCATAAATTATTTTTCATCGCTTTGTATTATAATACAAGAGATTTATCTAGAGACTCAATTACCAGCTACTTTTGTTATTCTATATATTTATCTTCAAACTTATAGTATTAGGTATTATATTTGGGAGTCATGAACAACTGGGCAAGTGGACATAAAGTAAGATTCGTGTAGTCAGTATTTTATAAATGTGCGGAAATCGTTTTTTTTTCAGCTATTAGAAGTTAAGTTATATCTTAAATAGTTTCAGCACCAGTGACAATGCAGCCCGGAGAGGAGTGTTCCGGTTCCATTACATGTAATGAATAGTAATATCTTTACAAGAGTCTGTTACAATGATATATACCACTATTCTCCTTCTCTTCAGACAAGTTACTTTCATATCCTGGATGGTGTATTCATACAAATAAGTAAATATGGCTGTTAAATATTTTAATTATTATATTGAAAATCAAACACATATAAGTAAATATCGTTAATACAAATATATAACATGCATATGAATGCTAGTTACATTTTTGTAAGAAACCTCTAGAAAATTACAAAATACTTATACGTTGTTAATAAAACTCTTTTTTGTCATGTTTCCATGACAAATAACAACAGGTATAATATTTTATAGATGTTGTGTACGAATTAATGAATATTTTACGTATCCTGTAATTTTATGTTCAACATTAAAATGCATAGAAGGACTTGATACTGCTTTATCATCCGTCAATCCATAAAATAGTATCTACATATTTTAAGGGTTAAATAAATATAATAGGTGTGAAAATTTTATAAAACAAGTTTGGGCATAAAACATCTAGGTTTTTTATAATCTTGGTATGACATTTTTTTTCAATATGGCAACCGTCCAAGTTTTTAAAATTTTGCAACTCCTTTATTTATGGACTTAGATAACAAAAATGCAGTTTTGGTATTCATTAAACATCTCCAAAGCTAATTGTTTTAGAAAATTCTTTGGTGCTATAACGGTTTTCAAAACTGAGCCAAAAAGACTGATATCAGTGCTAAAGATGAATAGTTAAAGATAATGAGAATCAATCAATGACTAATACATTTTAAGAGACTGTTATTAAAAGCAGCGATTCCGTGGTTTTTTATATAGCATAGAAGAGATAGGTGATGATATCTCCGAGCTTGTCAGTGATCACGGGATAATTGATGTAATCAGAACAATTAACTGGACAAGAGACACTTGCGCGTGTGAGAGATCTGCAGGGTAATTACTGTTATGGAAGCTTCTGTTGTACCTGTGGGTGGTTATATAGTACTAAACATCGGTGCTACGAATATAATACTAGCTATTCAGCTCACCAAATATTGAGGCCCATATAAAGCGATGTTAATAATAGTACAACTTAATGATAAACTAACCAGATTGTTCACTTATTGAAACGAGCTTTCATTAACTCAAGAATTACGTCACTAATAAATTTTGTGGTGATTTATTTGACTTTACATCCGTGTAAAATGGAAATGTTTTCTTTTAGAGCAAAACAACCTAAATACATTATTTTACAGTTTTGTTATATACTTACGGTTAAATTTTAAAGATTTGGATTATTTTGTATTATTTCCTGTTCACATCATAACGTACAAACACAATGCCGGGAAACAAAAGTCTTGAAATTGTACTGTTTTACTGGCACATGAGTGGTTAGCTTTGAAATTTAAATGTTTGTGAAGGTTCAAAAGAAAGGAAAACGAAAATCTTCTGAGATAAATAAGGTTGATACTAAAATAAAACTTCTTCTTAAATATACTGGAATTAAAATTAAAATAAAAACTCCTTGATAACTTTTAAATTCAAACTTGTAATATATTCGTCACTCCAATAATGTACAAAGTTCTTACAGCTTGTCTTTTATTCAATTTTCAAAATTCAAAACTTTCACACTTTAATCTAATCTGTTCTTCACTTTAATTTATCTTCAAAATTCAATTATATTTGTTACTAATTTTCTTTACTTTACTTTAAATATTACTTCTTTTCAGTGTTAGAAATTTTTTTTATAAAAATTCTTCAATGTTAGAGAATTAAAAATATTGCTGAAAGCATCTGTAACAACCACAAAATTGTTTTAGTATGTTTACATAAAACTTTATATACATTTGCTCACTGCACCAACAAGTTTTATATTGCACAGATCAAAAGGAAAAGTTCCTAAATTCCCATTAAATTTAATTTTTACAATATTTCTTTCCCCAAAATTATTTAAAATAACTAAGAATGAGTATTGACTGGACTCTAGTTAAAAGGTTCACTTACCCGCAGGTTCGATGACGATTAGCAAAAGATTAACTCTAAGCACTTTCAAAGTCTACTCGTTACTATAACTTCCGATCAACTGAGACGGGAGGTACGGCACGGCACGTCTACCTCACCACACCTCTCAATTTCGTTATCAAACACTCCCATCTGCAATGCGCGCCTCGCTGATAGAAGCCTCTTTTGTACTGTCCAGTCCTTATCATTCTACTGGGCCTACTCCTTACACCGGTAATCCAGTTACCCCAGAATTACAATTTAATACAATCGATACACTAGGGCACATTTAGTTGTAAATATTAGTGTTGCAAGAGTTCCAGCTTGATGAATTAAAGTTCAGATATAGGAATATCTTAAAACTAGTATCAGTGTTGGCTACTCTAATTTTGTAATCCTTATTACATTTTGAGTTAACTTCCTCTTTTAGTATAAGGTGGATTAGTACTTGTAAATTGTGCAAATAATAATACTAAAGCTATAATTGTTTCATGGACTAACACATTACGAACATTAAGCACAAAGTGTAAAATTTTTTAAGGAGAGACCGATCCAATTTTGTGCCCGTCCTCATGCACTACCAGCCTCTGCTGGGATGTTATCAAACATAAAACATATGAGAATCGATACAGGGCAAGGCCGATGGTACTGATATAAATTACATCAAGATTTGACACTGCACTATCTCTGGTTCAGTTTGAATGTCAACGTTTAAAACGACACAGCCATTGCCACTCCTAATAAAAATATATACTACTTTTGAACACCGTTTGAAGAAATTTTATAATTTTAAATAACAAAAATAGGAACTAAAACGTGAAAAATTATGTCACTTTAATAAAAAAAATTATTCAAAGTTTGTTTAAATGTTAGTTTTAAATTCTTTAGCAAAGTGCCAATTAATAAAATTAAAACTGCTGAAATTAAAATAAAAAATAAATGATTCTAAATTAAAACAAAACGTTTTGTAATAAGAACTTTGGAAAACATAATTTCAATGAGATGCTTTTATTAAATCACTTTATATAAAATGAGATTAATATATTTCTGATGCATTATGTCAAAGAAAATATAGCCATTTATTTGAATAGACTTCCTGTATGAAGATGTTCCCTTCTATTTGCTATATTGCATTCAATGTTCGCTATACCTAGGCAATATTCAGCTATCGCACATGCCATTGTCATACTGATATATAGCAACCCAGAGACTTCTTTTATTTTTGTTCATATGTAATGTAGAAGATTGCAACAAAGAAAAAAAAAATATATATATATATATATATACAGTATTAAGGAATAGTACTTACTGATTGCATTGCTTTTAAATTACGAGTCGATTTTAGAACTTGATGAATTGGGATTTAATAAATTACGTACTAGTAGCAAATTCACTAACAATTAATATACATATATTACTGATATTTATTATTAATTGCTTAGTACTTTTAAGTATGATAATACCAATTAATTATTTATTCCCCATCGTAAACCATCTTGACAAAAGTATCCTTTTCCTCCTTCCTAAACTAGAATGTAACGCAATTATTACAATTTATAACCAAATACGCAAACAAATTTTACCTCCCTTCACCATAGTTCCACCGCAGACATTCACGTCATGATGAAACAGAACGATTTTGATATTTTGCAATCAAAATAGTTGTACAGATCCGTATTCTATTCAAATAACACTTCAGTGCTTTGTGAGAGTAACATTGTTTCATTGCTTTTGAACCGATTACCATAGATTGTATGTTAACCAAAAAGCACCACTTCAAAATTATTTTAAACTTTGATTAGACTTTTAATTTTGCATTTCGCACAGTTTAAGACAAAAATGAATCCACCAGTAAGTTAGTGAGATTGCTAGTTTAAAGAATTACTAAATTATTCCCAACAATATGCGTTTAATTCTAATTTATTTATTACGTCATTGTAACATGAGTTGCTAGCTTATTTGGGACTTTAACAACAATAATGCCTATGATTGGACATACTCTCGTCATTAGGTCGCAAACCTAAATAAAATACATTGCATTATAATCAGTATTTTCTTACAGAAGAACCATGACGCAGAAGGACCGGGTCCTCGCGACCTCTTTCCCATGGTGAACATATCATTTCATACGTCTACCACATTAAAATATGCACCAATATTAGCTCATAAATAATGTCTTACCGTTTTAGTCGTATTCAACCATGTATTTGAGTAAAAGAAAAATATTTTTTTTTTTTTATTATTGTGGTACTAATTTTCTGTTTAAAGTTTAAGCTTTCTGCACTTTAACTCGTCATTCTTCAAAAATTAATAACATTAACAAAACATTATTAAATGATTTATTATTATTATTATTATTATTTGTTTACAGTATTAGTTGTAAGTGTTTTGAAGAACAACAAAGCAAACATTGGGAGTTCTAAGTTATTGTTTTAATAATTTATGATATTATATGTACTGGATGTGCATACCGATTTGGAATTGTACTCATTCAACTTGCATTTACTGAGAAATCAGGCAACATTTATTACTGTCTATCTCGAATTGTGAATTTCGTACCAACTTAAGAATCACATGACTAAATTCTAGACATGCGTTCGGTCCAGCCCCCGACTGAGCTGCGTGCTAGATTACGTCATAATAATAAAACACACATACCTATCTTACATGCTAAAAACATACAAAGGATAAAATATTGACTACTTACTTCTCAAAAAACTAAACAGTGCAGTGAGATGTTTAAATTAGAGTTGGATGCTTCTACATTAATAATATATTTAATTCAAGAAAAGGTCCTATCCCGCAGGGCGAACTGATCTGACCTAGGCTATATATATATATATATATATATATATATATATATATATATATATAATATATATATATATATATATATATATATATATACCTAAAACATAATTATCATATTTAAATGTGAGTAAGCTACATGTCATGATATAAAATTTACCTTCTCCCATTCAATATATAAAATTATTAACATAGCTGAACTAATGAATGTTCATGAAAACAAACATGAACTAACGAAGGACTAGCAATGTATATAAAAAGTTTAGGAAGGTATTTTGAGTATGTCAACTTCAATATAATAGAGCAATGGAATCCAATTGCAATAAATAGAATTGAAGACTACTTCAGTAATTGTGATCCACATTATAGGATCCATGTTGTAAGAACTAGAGATGTTTTTTATACTGATACCCTAAATAAACATTACATTTTTAGTAAATAAGTTGATTTATCAGCAACTTTTAAGTCTACGAATAAAATTGGCAATTTCTCTTCTTTACGATAATGATTATCTCACAATGTAATGTTTTAACAAGCTAGTTAGATAGTATGTTATGGTCGGCTGAGTGGTACAGGTTATAAAATACAACACAAAATGGTATTATATCAGTTAGTTTGTAAGAGTCGAATTAACATTTTGTTCCCTTGAGTTTTTCATGCAGTGGCTGTGGAGGCATTCAAGCTAATTCTCCTGTTTCCACCCTTGAAACTGGCCTCTAAAATTATTTCAAACTAGCAAAAGGGAAATTCAATGATCACTATTATCTCAACTAAAATATTCGCCATTTAAAATAAATTAAAGTTTTTTTTATATCAAATAAAATAATAAAATATAGAATCAAAATATAATGTTTGTTCCGTATGTTAAAAAACTTTCCATCACAAGTAAGGAAAAGTCTTTCGTCGGTTTTTACTAATCAAATATATTTTATATAATTTCCTATATATTTAAGGTTTAATTTATTTATCCTCAAAGTAATATGGCTCCAGACTAGACGTGGATTTAGAATGTAATTAATTATTTGCAAATGATGCTTGCAATATCAAGAATATAGCAAAACATATGTATCAGAAGAGAAACGAAAATTTTAATGATCTAAATTAGACAAGATGAGTTTCCTTATTCAGTAACTTGACTGTTTTGCTATTTTGCATCCAAATAGTTTAAATAGTTAATTTAATTTTAACAACCCTGGCATAAATAATGCATTAAAACATTGCTGGCTGAACCAGCTGATTCCTGGAAGCTATGTTTTCGTTTAAACGAAATTAGCAGGATCCTGCTCCCTAACAGTGTACAATTTGAAAAGGGATACATTAGGATATAAATATCCTAAGTTACTTGTCATTGTGCCTTTTACCGCTACTAGCTTTGAGCTTACCACTTCACTGTAATGGCACAAAGACTGGTCGGAAAAGCGCAGCACACAAAGCCTGTACAAACTCGGAACACGCGTCAGGTACTTTGTACGAGTTCAAACCTCTGTGTTTAGTCTTCCTTAGAACATTTCAGTAAAACTCGGTTTTATAAATTTATTTTACTCTGTATAAAACCAGGCCATTATTTCTAACATAAATAAAAGCCACTATGCTTATAACCTTCTTGTTACTGATCTATTAATGTAACTTTCTAACCAATATATTTAATTACTTACCTTCCGTCATCTTCATCGTCCCGTGTAACTATATTTACTTGCACTTATCCATTATAACCTTGACATAGACATAATTACTGATTTGGCTGCATAGAAACGTTACATTGCAGACATCATCCACTTTTTAGCTTTAAATTGCATTTGGTCACGTTAAATGACAATATGGTTATTGGTACTTTATATTTCATTAGATTATAACACTTATATATTAGTTATTGTTTTTATTTGTGAGAAAGCAGGCACTATTTTCAGAAAAAAAGCTCTAAATAATACTTCCCGATCATATAATAGTAAAAACCTCACTGCTAATACTAGGTATGAGTTAAACATCGTGCCACGCCTATCTAGCTTGTAAGGTTGTAGATCATATTTCAAGGCTATAACTATATGTGCCAATTTCATGTTTTCTTAAGCCATGGTTAACCACTAGATCATGTAAAAATGTTCGCTAATCCTCAGCCAAGTCCCATGGAGTACATGCCATCAAACTCGATGTCATCTATACAGAAATAAAAGTTTTTAAGCAAAATTTCATTTCGTTCCCAATATAGTAAAGTCATAACTTATTGAACTCAAGTTATATTCTATTTAAATTATTGTAGAAGGTAAAAGCTTAGTTTAGCCTATACCCATAGAGAAGAAAAGAAAAGATCTATGGAATTATAAGAGCCCCACCCCAACGATGTAGAGGGTCGTCATTCGACACTGAGTTCCAAGTATGTATAGAGTGCATATTTTAACCCTGTGTTTTTAAAGTTAAAGATAAAATTAATTGTGCAGTTTCTTCCACTGAGACGACATAAGCGATTGTCGTGTAGATTTAGTAAACCTGACATATTGTGCGAAGAGACAGGCAGACAGACAAAAATAATATTTATCCAACTCATTGATTGTCAGTCTCCGCTAGGTTATGTAATAAATTAGGATAACCTCAAAATGTGCAGAGTTTTATCTCTACCTGACTTAATTTTTTTTTTTTTTTGGATAACAAGTGGAAATAATTGCACATGTTTTATGATCTAGTGCGATTGCTTAAGCCGAATCAATTACGTAGGGAAGGCTCACCTATTAATACATATTTAGAAACCATGTATTTTGGATTTATTTTTGCAATTACTTTAAAAATCTAAAAAACTTATTAAAAATATTGTGGTTTACACAGTTTAAGAATATTGAATTGAAATGAAAAGTTGCTATTTCTTTTTGCAGTCGGATTCAGCTAATTGGAGGCTATAAATACGATGAATTTTCTAATGTAGCCTAAAATACTAAAAGGGCCATACAATGTTTTATTATAGTTATAAGTATAATGCAATTTTCGATGTTTGGCTAATCAATAAATCATCGTTCCGTTAAGATAATCAATAAGCAACCTGCATATCTCAATCGAATCTATTAAACTAATCAATTAGATTACATTTATGTTACAGCTATATGGTTAGGTCGACACATTTAAATACAGTCTTGACTGTCCCTGTTCAAATGATATGTTTTTTTATAGATTTGTTATTTAATGTAAATAACATTTAATTAACATTAGTGTACATGACATTTGCGATACATTTCAATTGTTTTACAGCGATAAATAGTTACTGCTATTTCTATTCCTATTCCCTAATAGACGAACGGGACAATCGTATATTCAATAAATCTATAAAAAACCGGAGTTCAATCGTATGAAATTGTAACCAGTGAAATCATCAATACTTAAACATTCAAACACAATGTTGCCTAAATATTCACAATATACAACGATTACATTTTCGTTACAACTGCTGGCACAATGTCTCTTGCTTATGTCTAGTGAAGTGCAAAAAATGTATTTTCCATGTGATAGTAAACTTTTCCTCCTGATTGCATGGCATTTCAAGAATGACATAAGTTATAGAGCTAAAAGTTATCGCAACTTCAAAAACACATGTTTTAAATAGCAATTTTATAAACCCAAAATTTCAAACTTTTTGAATATTATTTAATATTAAAATTTTAAATTATATTTAGCTAAAAGTTCATAACCATAATTGTCGACAAAAATCATAAACATACTCCAAGGACGGAAGCACCCTCTGGTTACCTGTTGAAATCACGAAAAGAAACCTTGTAACCTAATTATGTTGATTCATATGTATAGTATAATCCATGCGATTAAGTATAATTGATGGAATTTCAAATGCATGGTTATAATTTTAAAGATAGGTATTAAAAGCCACTTTAGTTTTATTTATTTATTGGAACAGTGTAAAAATAGATGAAGCTCAGATTGCAGGTGAGATATTTATGAGATATTTAGCGGCGTTGTTGTGATAATCTATTTTGGTTCTCCTTGATGACTGTGCTGCACGTATGGGATTACAGACAAAGATATTGTGTACTGATACGCAACAAGTAAAGTACTATAAAACAAATGAAATATGAATAGTAGTACAATATACCTAATTGTTCATTTCAGTTAGTCAGTCATTAATTTATAATTTAACTAAAATATCAGTGAAAGTTAATTAGTCACCATATGTGTACAAATTGTAGTATTGTTTCGAAAACAACAGACTGATTCCGCTCAGTTCAAATAGCGGTCTCTGCAATCACAGCTTGTTAATAACTTGCTTTGATCTAACTATACCGCTGTTTTTCTGTAACTTTTCACCATTGTGGTGGAATTCAATCACTAGTTCTGAGCTTTGTACCAACAACAACGAATTTGCCACGTGTAGTTAGTAAAGCAATAAATTGCAGTCACCTAGTATTCCCAGTTTTTGCTTCTGCTGGAGCCACACGAACTTTCATTTCAAATCACATGTTTTGTACCTATTGAAATGGTAGGGGCGATATTACAGCATTAGAAACAGGGACGAACCTCTCCTTACATTATAAAAAGGATTTTAAAGGGGATATTGTAAACGTAAGGAAAATTTACTTCAGTTTGTATTATTACCTAGGAGCAAACTAAGTATCAAAATAATTTTCTTTGTGAATCACAGATGAAATATTCTTTCTGTATAGGAGTTAATATTAAAATATATATAATATATATAATAATAATTAAATGTATTGTGTACTTGGTTGGCTACGTCTTTTTCCTAGAATTCAGCGCATAATTCCAGTAATTCGCCACATGGAACATCCTGTGTGTGTCTACCTTTAACGAAACACTTTTTTTTAATGAATTAAATCATAACGACATTAGAAATAAAGAATTATAGTGATTTTTCTTTGAAATCGCTAGTATTATTACATTAATATCTAAAATTCTGTTGTAATAGCCTCATAACACAAATAAACAATACTTTAAAACCAGCAGTTACCCTCGGCTTTGCACCTGATTCCATGCTTAATAACGATATGTAATAAGTTTATTCTTTTTAACTAGCGTTATTAAATCTCCTAAAAATAACTAGTTTGAACTTTTAAATAAATTAATAAAGTTCCTTGTATCATAGAAACCTACTTACCAACTTTTATGTCTCTGGACCTCTCTACCATGAGTTATGACGAAAACAGAGAGACATAAATATCAATTTAAGGTGTGCCTGCCGGTTCTTAATGATCTATATCTTATTGAATATTTATATTGTTACTAACATATGCTGCAATAGAAGGTAAGAATATATATATAGAATAGGCAAATAAGATGTTTCATCGAGAAATGTTTACGAGTGAAAAGTAGGTTTTAAAGTGCAAGAGAGGGGGCTGTAATCCTATATACGGAGCAACGAACGTTACAGGAAGCGGAGGCTGCGAACGTCATGGCTACCTGAGCACAGTATAGCAGCTGATTTATGTGTTTTTTTCGTCAGTTAATCCCTGTAACAACTACTTTAGTGCGGTTATTGAATACGTTCCAATATCAAACATTGAGTACACTACCCTAAGAAAATTTCCTGAAGATAGTGTGCATGGAGTTGAAACACAACCTGTTAGCTGTAGTTCCTTATGTATGTTACTAGTCTTTAGTATGTATCGTTTATTTTAACCTAGATGGTAGTTATGGGTTACATTATTTATCCAACTAAAAATTAAATCAGACTTCAAATTTACAAGACTTGTTTAGATGACGTGCCGTAGATGAATTCTCCATCTTGAAAATGATTATTAGTGAGACTAACTTATAAACTTATTCCAAGGTCTGGCACAATAGGCTCTTATGGTGAACATAAACATTTTAGGATTTTTCATGCTATTACAGTTCATATACAGGGTGTACATAAAGTCCTGCACGGGTATAATATTTTCTGAACGATAACAGATAAATAAACAAGATTTGGTACATCTATACTACACCTAAAAATCTACTTTTTGAAGGAACTATCAGTTTTCTGTAATATCATGGGGACGTCCCGCAAGGAGTCAGAAGGAAATCTTAAATAGGAGCATAGGTCAATATGGACATCATTTTAAAGGGCTTATCTAGCAGAGTGTAATGCCACAAACCGCACTCAAAAAGATTGATCCAGTAAAAAATGGCGGCTGTTCAAAGATTTTACTTGGTTTACATTTTATTAGTAGCCATAACCCCAGTAAAGCAAAACTGCAACCAAACGAATACTGCAGCTAACTACTACATTATGCTTGTCAGTTGTACAGAAGTGAATTATGACATTAGTTATCCTCAAGGGTTACAAATTTGGTCCTAATATATTGATAACGGGGAAAACCTGATAACAGTAACAATTAGAAATCTCTTATCTTTGGGTCGCAGTTAGGACTTTCCTATTAGCCAGTCTATTCATAGTAGGCTATTCTAGTTTTCTTGTTTTAGTAGTGCTGTCCATCCATTTTATCAGTGCGCTTTAGTACAAAAGAGTTTGTCGTATTGCTTGTAGTTCTTCAACTACACTATGTCGCTTGACGAACGTGAACGTATAGACGATCACACGAGGAAGCATGCCATTTATTTCATGACTACTTTCACGAGAGGCAGCCAATTTCTAGAACAACTGTAGGGAGAACTGTTCAACACTTTATGAAAACAGGAAGTGTTTCCGATCGTCATAGGTCGCTGAGATTTCTATGAATAGACTGGCTAATAGGAAAGTCCTAACTGCGACCCAAAGATAAGAGATTTCTAATTGTTACTGTTATCAGGTTTTCCCCGTTATCAATATATTAGGACCAAATTTGTAACCCTTGAGGATAACTAATGTCATAATTCACTTCTGTACAACTGACAAGCATAATGTAGTAGTTAGCTGCAGTATTCGTTTGGTTGCAGTTTTGCTTTACTGGGGTTATGGCTACTAATAAAATGTAACCAAGTAAAATCTTTGAACAGCCGCCATTTTTTACTGGATCAATCTTTTTGAGTGCGGTTTGCGGCATTACACTCTGCTAGATAAGCCCTTTAAAATGATGTCCATATTGACCTATGCTCCTATTTAAGATTTCCTTCTGACTCCTTGCGGGACGTCCCCATGATATTACAGAAAACTGATAGTTCCTTCAAAAAGTAGATTTTTTAGGTGTGTAGTATTGATGTACCAAATCTTGTTTATTTATCTGTTATCGTTTAGAAAATATTATACCCGTGCAGGACTTTATGTACACCCTGTATAACTGACGCTATAAAACCTCATCTAGTTTTTGATAACAACTCTATTTATTGAATGATTTTTTAAAGAATTACTAAAACTTTCTCTACAGCTAGGTTAAGTTTATATTAGACTCAAGTAACCAATGTTTTTATATGGTTTTTGTGACCACCGGCCAACAAAATAAATATGGCAGAAACCACAATCCAAGTACATCAAAGTTATGCTCACGACTTTTAGAATTCAGAACTTCAGCTTCTCTCGTTTGTTAGGCAAACTTTCTACAAACAATTTAAACTTTTGTAAAGGTGATTCAAACTTAGTTTTTAACCCTATGTACAATTGTAACTGTATTTCAGTTATGCTATTTTGTGCGCATAATGTACTAATCATACTTAGAATTTCACACTTCACGATTATTACTAGATCAAATATATTAGTATATCAATACATTTTCATGTGGCTAATCTTCGTCTTAGATTTTTGTTCTCAGTTCTATAAAAATATATTTATGCTAAAATCTGCAAATATATAGCTGTTACTAAAACTAAACAAAATATTGAAATGATGACACAAGAATAAGAACAATAATTTAACGTGGAATTTAGTCTCATGGATATTAGGCTGAAAAATATTATATAATGGGGAAACTGGAAACGACTGAAAGGAATTTTAATAATTTAAGGACAGTTTTGACAATAAGTGTTCATAGGATGATAGTCCAAGAACATTTGGTCAAGTAAACCCAGAAACCCATTGGCACAATAACCTAAATAACACATACTGGGCAACAAACCTTATAACTTTAGTATCGACAAAGGAAATATGGCTTGGAAGGAAAAATTATCTTTTTAGACCCTACTTAGTCTACATAGCAAGATTGTTTATATATTATTCGATTTATTCGCAATAATTACTAAAGTGGAAACTAAAGGAGAATATTTGGGCTTAATGTGTGTTTAAAATACCACATGTATCTTCTGGACAGTTTACATTTGACGTTGCACAACGTTATACTTTTCTAACAAACGTAATAAATAACCATAACGGTAGTTCCGCAATGCCAGTGACTCTGTGTTTAATGGGATGGGGCTGAATTGGTGGACCTGCAGAGTACATCAAGCTAATGTCTCTTTTTAGTTTTGAATGTCACTTGTCATGTTTTACGACTCCACTCAATACTAAAAATGTGTTTTCCAGCTCTTTCTTCTACGAAACTTGACTAAATTCCGTATTCGTCAGTACCAGCTTGCATAGGCCAATTGAAGTTAATTCAGTAATGTTAACTGCTAAAATTTTAACTAAAAATTTAAATAAAATGAAAATCTCATTTATTTAGAATACTGCATATAACATTAATATTAAGAATAGTTACATATTAAGAATAGTCTATAGCAGACGTAATAATTATAAAGCTATGTATCAACTCAATTTCCAGCTATATATCAGGTGTAGTATTTGATATGTTACTCTCCAAATAGCGTTTCATCGTTCACTTACAGAAATTTATACCTGTGTTAAAAAATCATATTTGAGAGTAATGAACAATTGGGAAAGAGGAGACTTTAGTAAGAGTCACGTAGTCAGTATTTTATAAAGATACGGAGATAGCTTTTTTCAGCTATAAGAAGTTGTTATATCTTACACAGTTCCAGCGCCAGTGACAATGCAGCCTGGAGACGAGTGTTCCGGTCCCATTACATGTAATGAATAGTAATTTGTTTACAAGACTCTACACTAACACTCTACTTCTCTTCAGAGAATTTACTTTCAGATCCTGGCTGGTTTATATCCATACAAATAAGTTAACATGGCTACCACCATTTTAAATTACTGTTTTAGAATCACATATGTGTATTTAAACACCCTTGATTGGCAAAATATAACTTAAATGCAACTTTTAGGTATTATTTCACGAAAAATCTGGAAAATCAGAGTATACGTAATTATTTTTAAGTAAATCGAATACCTGGTGTACACAAAAATAACTAATTATTACAATTAATTGTTACAATTACAATAAAAAGGTGTAATATAAATATGTTGTGTTACGTAGGGACTGATGAATATTTTCCTACGTCCTGTATCTCGTTTTGCACTTCAGAGAAATAATACTGCTTTAATATTTATCTGTCAAATGGGTCCTTATTTCCATTCAAATATTTTTATATATACAGAATTGAATTTTAAAACTAAAATATAAATGATTTTAATTAAAAAGATGTCTGCAAATTATTCATCAGCTATTACCAACCCTTCTTTCAACTGTGTAAGTGAGAATTTTAAATCAGTATGGGATGGAAAACCCAAGAATATTTAATTATACAAATCATAATTTGTCAATAGTTATAAACAAAGCTTCGTCATTAGAAAGTTTTTAACATGACCCATATTGTGTCCACAAATAACCCAACGTGCTGTTTGTGGACGTTTTGCTGAAAAAATTGTATTTCAAAACTCATAATAATTTATAATAATATAATAGAACAAACCTCTTATAAATTTATTATTATCGTTTAATAATCATATTATCTATACATTTTTTTTCGTAAAAAATTTTGGTAGTAATTAATGGGTGTATGTAATTCGTATGGAAACTGAAATTAGTAATGAAATAAATATAAATAAAAGAATTTTCATTCCACATTATCCTACAAAAAATATAAAATGAAAATGTTTGGGCGTTCATGTTTAAGAGCAGTATTAACCAAAATACAGTGTTAGTCAGAATGAATTCAACTTAGGTAAATTTAAAGATCAGACAGCCTCAAGTTGATACTAAAGTCACGGAACATATAAGCTAACCAGTCAAACCGTATCATATTCTTAATGGAGGTGCGGACTTTGAAGCTATGCTGAGGCATCATTTAAACTTATGTTCATATATTATGCCAAATTCAAATTTATTTCTGAACCAATATTACAGAATATATTAGTAAACAATTAGCTTAGATACTGTAAATTATCATTTGCCATTAAATAATAGTAATGCTAAACGTGATCTAGGGAGTTAACCTATACTACTTGTTTTAATAACAAGTAACATATGGGTTTCCTAATTGTTAATTGGCTGAGCTTTAGTTACATTTTACCACTCGATGGGCTGGAATTTTATTTCTTTCAGTCTGCCTGCCTCTCCGAACATTTTTTATAACAGCCACTTTGAGTTTGGTGATGGTGCATGCCAATCCATAAATTTTAGATTAAGCGAATATTTTTACTTTGTTCTTATAAGTACGAACTAACATATAGATTAATATATGGGTTTTTAAATATACTGAGTTCAATAATATGAGATTTTAATATGACTTTTATTAATATACTGAAAATATAAAATAACAGATTGTTAAGCCAATGTTAAATTTCAGTGAAAATATTTCATTTTAGCACAATATTCCGTTGTAGTATCCTTATTATCTCAACTGATTTTAATTATTGAAACGCTTTTTTATGAAACTTAGCTTAAAGAACGAAATATTTAATTTATAGTATAGTGAATCTTAAATTCATTTCTACTACATTAAAAGTAGTTCTTTGATGGTGCATATTCTATCATATTATTGGCAGGATGTCATTGAAGCCTATCACTATAAAGGTTGCAATAATCTCTCTATTATCCGTGAGTGACATTTAGAAATTTCTGTTATGTTTGATTTCCTGTCACTATATTTGTCTAGGGAACAGCTCGAAAGTTATATGAGCTGTAGATTTCAAGTTTTAAATGCAAACTAGCAAAGCCTGTTACGCGACACTATATTATACACTGATGTACAACCCAATTTGATGAAAACTGAGTGTGTATCGTGTCGCATAGTATTTAGAGAAGTATTTCGTCTGTAGGCTTTATATTTTGCATTTTACATATACATGAACCAATTTCCCGATGGTAACATGTCAAAATACAGTATAGAAATTGGCTGATGGTCGTTGAGGATTGGTATTAGGCTGAAGTAATTTCTCTTTTGTTTGCCAGCAGATGTAACACTTATTTTATGTATGACTGTGTGTCTTTCTAACTCTACACAATTAATTACGTGTGGACTTGAAATTTTGCCTTAAACGTCATTGAAGCCTGTTACGCAAAAGGTAGTTTTACGTAATACACTTTTCCATATATATTATCAGTTTGATTCAACTATACGGATGAAGATATATATTTCTGTTCTCAGAACTTCTTTACCAGTACAATCCATTGAATAGCCAAATCTCAAAAATATTAAACTTCTGCGCTTTACCTAAGAACATTCAGATCAAGAACAAATATTTATTTAACTTCGCGCACTACTGCCATTAAAATCTTACATTTAAAAGAGCTGGGTTTAATTATATGCCTACGTTTTTAGGTTTACGAATTTAGATGAGCTAAATGATAAGCCAATAATTTTATAAAAATTCTAAAAACATATTATTTGCGTTCTAATTATGTGTTAGGTTAGTTATCTTCCTAAAAAATAGATCCAATTTCAAATATAGAAGGTGGTCTAACTGATGTAGGCATTGAATGATAGAAAATGTCCGAAAATATTCTGCTCCTTCCACAATCCATTCGTCATAAACAATAATCATAAAATTGGAGCCGTCCATTTAAAATCAAATAAATTTACAGGATATTACACCAAAGTGTGAAGTATATTTTTGTTTTGAAAATGTCTATGAAAATCTAATTAATTTAAACATGAAAAATTTAATACGAAATGTTATTGATTACACGTTACTTGTTAACGCGTGACAAGTAGGGATGGCATATGATCATTTCATTCATTTAGATATTTACTTAACTCTTGGTATAGCTTTTCAATAACATCATACCATAAACTTAATTACTTTTTCATTTGGATTTAGGGAAGTAAAACTTATTTCAATGTCAACCCATCTCATCACCAAGACAAAACCACTGTCATTATTTTCATTTGATTCAATTGAACACTGGTGTTAATTGGCAAGGACTAAAATTGATGTAACACAAAATTCCACATATAACCAATGTTATTCGTGCGTGAATATCCATTAAAATGATATATAATGAGCTCTAATATACTGCTACGTTCAGTATATGCTGCTTAGTTATGTATAACTGTCAGCTAATAACTATAAGTTCTTTTACTGTTTTATTTACTTTCTATTTACACATGGCTATATTTAATGTTTCTAAATGTTTAAAGTAATCTAAAGACTTTAAATGCATAAAATATAATAAATACTATACAAAGGGGAAAAAATTTTATAGGTATATTTAATTATTTGTTAAAATATATGCATAAGTTGTCTTTAAAAATACCTACGCTTGCCAAGTTATATAATCAAAATATATACAGCGTCTCATTTTACTTGATGTATTTGTAATTAAATAAATTATAGTATAGATTAAAAAACCAAGTAACTTATTCAATCCTTTTAAATGAAACAATACACCCATTGTGTTGCAATCTTGATTTACAAGCAATTCGATGCATCGGATCTCTTTGATGATCCCAAATGTGACAAGGACACGATGCTGCAGTTCTATTACATTGGCTTTGCTGTATTCTGTGTTTGTCAGCTGTTTTAGGCTTTATCCAATCCGAGATACAATATCCAATCCAAGCGTTTCACTTTGATATTTCGTAGCATCGAGTATATTACCTATGAATCAAATTAATTGCAAATGTATACGTAAAGTTCTAGATTTCTGATTTGTATTCAAAGCTCTTTAGAAAAGCAAAATAACTGCAAAGTAAAGTGATGTAATAAAATATTATTGTGATATATTAGTATAAATATCTGAAAATATTTTCCTTTTTCAAAAGACCTTTTCTGCAATCGCCTATACTAAAAATTTAAAACACGTATCTTCTATTTGTATGAAATACACTGTTTACGAAACTGTCTATTAACTAGGATTAAAGGTCAATCCTTTATTACCAGAAATACTAAAGCTAAACATAACTAAAGTTTGCCATAGCTTTCACGTTATAGCACCCTAATATTGAAATCAATATACAAAGTTTCGATGCATCATGCACTTTAAGTACTTTGAAGATGTTTACAAAGAAATTATAACAAAGAATTTAAGCGTCCTGTGGTTGAAGGTTTTGGATATTATCACAAAAGCAAATCTGGGTAATCTCACTGGGAGAAACTACACTCTTGCCTAAATTTATGTAAGCCAAACCGAAAACAACTTTTTAAAATTTAATCTTTTTTGTCATTATTTTTTGTAAGAAATCTACTCATATAATGATACTTTATCTGTCACATAGTATTTTCAATTGTATTTAATATAATACAGGAGTTTTATATCTAGAACCTATTGTTTTTTTGCTATTATCTATATACAGAACTAGTATTAAAAACTATAACATAAACTTATTTTTAAATTATATAATTAACCTTGCTTGTATTTTTACAGTCAATTTACAAAATTAATAGCTATTTATTGAAAATTGTGCAATAATTGGCAATTTAATATTTAAACCGACGTTAAAACAGTAATTTTCTTATTAAAATAAACAACTTAAAATTTATTTACATTAATATTGGGAATAATATATGTTTTATATATGATTTGCGTAAATCAATAGTAATAGCTTGCTCTCCCATTGTTATCTATACTTTTAATTATCCCCACAAACCTCACTGCTCTCAGTGTGACATGGAATATATAGGTTACATTTTTCTTATCAAGAACTGGGTCTTCATTAGGCTGGATAACTACCATAAAAGGGATTGGGTTTCATCTTGAGCTTTTGTTTGTTCTCTTAGGACAATAAGCTTATAAACTGCACTAATTCATCTAAGAACCTTTGCACTGCTTCCGGAGTGACAGGATATTCAGGATGTGTATGGTTAAGGAGTAGGGGCCGCCTCCTATGAGGAAGACCCCATCATCTTGAGCTTATTCAGCCACTTTCAGTTTTGTCTTTCACATCTTTAAAGCCCTTATGAGCTAAAGAGAATCACGAAAATGTTATGTTATGAGCCCGTTTTCTGTCAAAATCCAACTAATTCCATTATAATATATTTTTCCAACTCCCAAACTAGTCTAAAAAAAACCAATCACAAATTTACAAATTTCTCTACATTTTTCTCATTGAATCATCTCATATGTATTTTAGACCTATTAAGTTATACGTTGCTATATTATTTCCAATAATATTGATATTGACCTTACGATGCATAAGAGCTACTTTCAATAGTAAATTTATTCGAACATAAATTTAAAATTATAGCCCTAATACATTTTCAAAGATCATCTAAGATAAATTGATAAATTAATAGGGACTTCAGGAACATTATTGCTTATGTTTGGATATTTTTTGGTTGATAAATAAAAAATTTACAAAGCGGTGATAACTTTATTCTTGTGTAAACCTGAAAAAAGATAATACCACATGCAATATAGAGTTAAGTCGAGCACTGAAATCCAGGAACTGAGAGCATCATGAAAAATAACATTGGTACTTCTAAGCTCTTAGCGTACTTATATGTATTGCCCAACACTCCTTTATTTTTACAAAGCCTGTATAAAACATGGTTATTTTAATGTTTGTGTGTAGTGTATTATTTATACCTAATAAAACTATGTCCATACTGTAAGAGACTCTTTTGCCTGTCTCTTCGCACAAGCTCCTTTCTACAATTCACTTTCAGGGGGGCATTATTACATTTAGAAATATATTTAAATGCTGATTAACAGTTTCTACTTTGAAGTGGCGTAAAAATCTCAGCCAAGAAACTTATAGATAAGTTTAAGACAACTTATAGAATTAGGACAAGATAGGAGTATGTGAGACGCCACGCAATGTCAACAGACTTTACTGAGATTGCGTGAAAATATTGTCTTTAGCTTATTTTAATTTAAAAATATCTTGGATACAGTTAGAGAAGAAAATAATATTTTCAGCCAGCAGGCATACAAATGAGAACATTTTGCCAGCCTATTGAATTTATAGGGTTCAATGGCGCTCAACATAATAGGTGGATAGACGTGCACCATTTTTGTCCATGAACCAAAGTGAATTTATTCTTAACTTCGTAGAAATGAAGTTTCATGCAAAATTTAAAATTAAAAAATACAAACTTTTTTAAATATATTCTAGATAGGTAAGCTATCCAAAACTAACCTAAATTCTATATAAAAGTGAATTTTAAATATAACAAGTATGTCGTTTTGTATTATTTTCAAGCTTACATTCGCTTCACTTGAAAAATAATTGTGCACACGGAAAAAGCATTTTTTTTTAAACATTTACCATCATTTAAATTTTGGTCAAATAGAACTAATATTGCTCCATAACTTTTTAAACTATTTAATCTTTTCATAAACCTATTAACTTGGAGACAATCACTGTGAGACATAAATCTGCAATTGTAGACTGGTAAACTTCATACAATTAACGTATGCGTGGATTTACAATTTAATTACTTTTATGCTCAACTTTTACTTTAAATATCAAGCATATAAGAAAACAGGCGCTTTTAAAAATACAAAAGTACATTAATGATAACATAAGTTAATGAATTCACTTATTAAATAAATGTAACTGTTTTGCTAATTTACATTGAAAAATAATCAAGTCCTAGAGTTAAATTACCGTTAAAACAGCCCTGACATAAAAAATGATGTAATAAAAGCATTGCTGGCTAAACCTGGCAGCTGTGTTGTTATATAAATAAGTTTTACAGGAACCTGCTCCCTCACAGTGTACAATTTGAAAGGGGATATTATTATAAATATATTACTGTTTCAATACATCTGACTGGTTCATTGCCGACTAAAACAGCTGATACGAAGTAACTATGTTATAGTTTAAACGAGGTTAGCTGGAACGTTTCTCCCTAACAGTGTACAGGTTTAAAGGGGATATAAGGACGTAAAACGCTAAGTTACTTGTCATTGTGCCTTTTAACCGCTACTAGCTTTGTAGTTACCACTTCACTGTAATGGCACAAAGACTGGTCGGAAAAGCGCAGCACACAAAGCCTGTACAAACTCGGAACACGCGTCACGTACTTTGTACGAGTTCAAACCACTGTGGTTTAGTCTTCTTTAGAAAATTTCAGTAAATCACGGTTTTTATAATTTTTTTAACTCTGTCATAAAACTAAGCCATTAAGTGTACTATAATTAATAGCCATTAGTTACTCTTATTCTGTTCCTGATTTGTTAATGTTAATCAGTAACCAAACTATTTGACTACTGACTATCCGGATTCACTAGTGTAGCTTTATTTACGTGTACTATAGC
This sequence comes from Homalodisca vitripennis, assembly GCF_021130785.1. Classification (NCBI taxonomy): domain Eukaryota; kingdom Metazoa; phylum Arthropoda; class Insecta; order Hemiptera; family Cicadellidae; genus Homalodisca; species Homalodisca vitripennis. The sequence continues at coordinate 58,313 of NW_025777224.1, forward strand.
CAGAATAACCTTGACATTTAATACACGTATTGATTTAGCTGCATCGACACGCGAAATCACAATCAGGCATCCTCAGTTTTTTGTGTGATTTATTGAGTTCTATATTGGGAATTATATTGTTTTAATGTTAGAAGTCATTATCAACATTATATATGATGTACGAGTAACATTAATATGTCAGCCATTGTTTTTATTCGTGAGAAAGAGGTTACCATTTTCAGAAATGTTACCACAAATTATACTTTTTTATCGTATTAGGGTTTAGTAACTCATTACATATTATAAACAAGGTACACAATTAGACAACAAGGTAACATAATTAGAATTTGTTCCACGAAGTTAGAAATATTTTATATAACTTAAATTGTGTACGTCCCACGTAAATATACAGTTTTAATGTTTTACGCCATAATCAACCTCGAGACAACTTACTGGAATACTTACAGTGCTATTCTCCAAATCCTGAGACCTCCCATCTCCAATGTTTAAAAGATAGTTTTGAGGATTAATAAGCTATTAGGACATTGTTAATACAAATCGAAGATAAAATATGACTTTATATAAGCTTTATCTTCATCAGCTACTTTGATTAAACTCAATATTATTCATATTAATTAGTATATGCAAATCTCCCAAAATATTGAAGTCAAAATTTTAATATTATATTTTAATTTAAAAAATAGTTTTCCATACATTAAAAGGAGTGTGACTGCTGACTTTGAAATAAATGACCAGTATATACCATTTTTTTATTTTAGTTTCCTAGACAGTTGGCAAGTTATTGTAAAAAATGGTAGCTCACTCATCAAATTGAGATATGCAATAAGCACAACATCATCTTAGTTTTTAACATTTATCATACTTACATATGTATACATCAGACAGCGTTAATTATGAATTATGTTGGGTAGGTATTGCTTTTAAAGAGCTTATGTATATATATATGCATATATATATATATATATATATATATATATATATATATATATATATATATATATATATAAGTAGATATGAATATGCCGGTTCTAGACCACTTTTGGGACAGACAGAAAATCAATGTAAAATACTGTCCATTGAACCATAAACAAATCTAATAAAATCTAACAGAAAGCACGAATGTTAAATAACCGAATCTTTAGCTGTTTTACTGTTCAATGTTTGCTTCTACATTTATAAGCTGTTTTAATGAAAAAATCAAAAAATCTTAATAAAAAATCTTTATTCTACAAAGTTAATTGTAACACAGTCTTTATCTTTAATAGTCTTCTTTCCAGTAACAACCAAGTGTAATTTTTCATTTTTGTTTAATTCTTTAATCTTTTTCTCATCCAAAACAGTTAAAAATCTGTTCGGCAAGTGTACTTTACAATCTTCCAACTCGGCAATTATTGTAAACCCGAACTTATCTTTCATTTTCTCCAAATTCAAGATTCTATATCTCTTTTTTTCTTCCAATTCCACTAATTTCTTATATTCTTTGAATCTTAGTTCACCAACCTTATTCAACTCTTGTAACAGCGCTGCCATTTATTATAGAAAAATCTTTTAACTAAATTTAGTTAAAAGATTTTTCTATAACAAATAGAACAATCTGAAAACATTTGACCAGAAATTGTGCTGATTTGTGTCAAAAATCACTACTTCTCAAAATTTTAGTTTACAAATTTTTGCTCTTTAAATAGAACAATCTGAAAACATTTGACCAGAAATTGTGCTGATTTGTGTCAAAAATCACTACTTCTCAAAATTTTAGTTTACAAATTTTTGCTCTTTAAATATGGAGCGGAAAAAGATAGAGTGCCCATACTGCAAAAAAGACATTTTTGAACATCACTATACTCGTCATTACAATTCGAAAAATCATTTGAAGAACAAAGAAATTTATAATAAAGAACTAAATTATTTGAGGACTTGGGCTAAAGAAAATCAAATTGCCGATCACCAAAACATGTATAATATAGAAAAATTGCGTGAATTAAAGAAAAGCTTTAAGGAAGATAAAAAAGATCTCAATCTATTTAATGATGAAAAAATTCAATCAATCGCTGAAAAATTGTCCTTAGAAACAAACGATAAAACTAAGTCTGAAATGATCGAAGAAATTGACAAAACTCTTAACGAAAAACCTGAAAATATCATAGATGTTGAAGTTTTATCCTCAATACACGGTCTTTTCAAGCAATACATTTTAACGAATTTAAACGATAAGTTCATGTCAATTTACAAATATCTATCAATTATGAGGCCAGAGATTAAAAGTTTAATCGAAAAATTTCAAGAAACCGTTTAAAAATATGAAGGGCTATCTCTCTTTTAGAATGCGAATACGAACGAACTTTAGTGAACGGTGAAACACAAACTTGTCCAATGTACTTTACTATAAAAGCAGACGAAATCTTCGACGTAAACGACTTTATTACTAAGCAATTTAATAAAATTAACACATCGAGAACAGACAAATCATCCAAATAAGGGCTCTTGTTGGACATTAAAACGTTGTAAACAACTGATTTTGAGCCTTAATAAACATGAATTTATGAACGCAGGATCATATATCGATTTACCAAAGGAAATCAAAGATAAAAAAGCTTGTGTAAATATCAAAAATAAAGATGATTATTGCTTTATTTACTCTATCCGATGCGCTATTGAAAAAACCCGAGACTCATGTTTGACAGAGCAAAACAATACGAAAAATTCGTGAACGATGAGATATTTTCTGGATTCGACTATCCTATGTCTTTAAAAGATATACAATTAATTTGAAAAACGAAGCAGCAAAGCAAAGTACAAGTATCCGAAAATGTCTGTAAATGTCTATACTTTTGATGAAAAACTACACATAGTACCGTTGCAAATTTCAGAAGTTTATGACGCCAAGTTAGAAGTTGATTTATTGTATGTTAAACAAGATGATAAATCCCATTATGTTTTGATAACAGATTTAAGTAGATTAGGCGAGTTCACAGATATCAAAAAATGCTCACAAGACGTTCTTGTGTCGAAGATGTTTAAGCCATTTCTACAAATATAGTGCTTTATCAGATCATTTAGAAATTTGTAAGCAACATGAAGTTTGCAAGCCAATTATGCCGTTTCCGGGTCAAACAACTAAATTTACCAATTACCAAAAGAAATTTAGCCATCCGTACGTTATTTATATGGATTTTGAAAGCATATTAGAGAAGATTCCCACATGCAAAAACAATCCGCAAAAATCGACTACAACCAAGATTCAGAAGCATATTCCTTATGGTTTTTACTCTATATTTAGTGTTTAATGTGACCAATCGTATGTACACAGCCCGATATGTTATCGAGCAAAAAATGAAGAAGAGTTGCCGAACGTTCCTGCAAAATTGTTTGAAGAACTCAATAAATTAATCGAAGTACATAGCTAAAAAATATAATTCAAAGAACATGAAGCCCATGAAATTGACTGACGAAGAAGAAATTTCGTATCAAAATTCAAATCTTTGCCACATTTGTGAAGAAATATCGTATCAAGACACTGAAAAAACTTTAGGGTTTTTACCAGATAATTGGAGTTCTGCTTATGATGCATTCAAAAAATGCAGAGATCACTGTCATTTGACTGGAAAATTTCGAGGTGCAGCTCATAGAATTTGTAATCTGAATTTGAAATTTCCTCAGAATATTCCCGTTTTCTGTCACAATATGTCTAATTACGATACGCATTTGTACATAAAAGAATTGGCAAAACAATACGGTAATGTTGATTTGATTGCAAACACCGATGAACGATATATAAATTACTCTGTAAATTCTGGATACGGGTATGAATTTGATGGTGACAAACCTAGAAAGTTCATCAAGTTTTCGTTTGTAGACACGTTCAGATTCATGGCCTCGTCTATAGAAAAGTTAGCTAAAAATCATAAAGAGAGAAGACTTCAAACATACAAATCATTTTATACAGGATGGAAGAATATTGAATGAAATTATAGAAAGACAGCCAAATGACAAAGAAGAGATTTTTAAAAATATTGTCAGGAAAAGGAATATTTCCCTATGAATTTATCGATAGTATTGAAAAACTTGATTACAAAGAAGAGCTGAAAATTCAAGATTTCTATTCACTCTTGACAGATGAGAGCATATCTGAGAAAGATTATCAACACTACTTAAATGTTTGGAACAAATTAAAAGAGAAAAATCTGGGAAATTATTCTGATTTGTACAACATTCAAGATGTTTTATTGCTGGCTGATATCTTTGAAAATTTTAGGAATATTTGTTTGAATTGCTATAAGCTTGATCCAGCACACTATCTGACTGCTCCTAGTCTTGCTTGGGATGCTATGTTAAAATTAACTAAAATCGAGCTTCAACTGATACACGATTACGATATGTATTTGATGATCGAAAAAGGTATTCGCGGAGGCATTTCTCAGTGTATTAAACGATATGTGAAAGCAAATAACAAATATTTAAAATATTTTGATAAGACAAAGCCCGAAAACTATTTACTCTATCTCGATGCAAACAACCTTTATGGGTATGGTCTTATGCAAAAACTGCCGTTTAGTGATATCAAGTGGATGGATCCTAAAACGTATACAAAAGAAGAGTGGCAAGAAACAATTTTAGAACTCACTGGCGGACGAAGATTATGGCTATATTCTCGAAGTCGATCTTGGATATCCAACAAATTTACACGAACATCACAAGGATTTACCTCTTGCTCCAGAACATTTTAAAAACAAACTTTGCACAACTCTACTGGATAAAACTGAAACGTTTGTCATTCAATCGAGAAATTTGAAGTTCTATTTGGAACAAGGTATGATTTTGAAACATGTGAATAGAGTTATTGCATTCGATCAGAAGCCTTTTATGAAAGACTACATTGATTTTAACACTAGTATGAGAACCAAAGCTACAAGCGACTTTGAAAAGGACTTTTATAAGCTGATGAACAACTCAGTTTTTGGAAAATCTATGGAAAATGTGAGAAACAGATGTGATATTAAGCTTGGAAATGAAGAATTTTCAATGAAACAAGCTAAGAAAACAAATTTCAAATGCTTTAACATCTTTGACGACAACTGTATAGCGAGTCACATGTACAAACAAAAGGTTAAATTTAACAAACCGATATACATAGGATTTTCAGTTCTCGACCTCTCAAAATTGCTAATGTACGAGTTTTATTACAACAAATTAAAGAAGTTTGATCCAGATTTGAATCTGTGTTACATGGATACAGACAGTTATTTTCTAGAATTGAAACGAGATCCTTTTAAAATTATTAAAGAAAATATAGATGACTTTGATACAAGTGATTATCCAAAAGATCATGAATGTTTCACTACTAAAAATAAGAAGGTAATACGGAAATTCAAAGACGAATTGAACGGCGAGATATTAGAAGAATTTTGTGGTTTAAGATCAAAGATGTACTCGTACAAATATCTAGACAAAAATCCAGTTAGGTGTAAAGGAATTAAGAGAAGCGTTTGTAAATAAAACAATAAATATCGAAAACTTGAAGAAATGTTTGTTCGAAGATAAAGAAGAATTTAGGGAGATGACTGTAATAAAAAGCTATAAACATGAATTGTATACCATCACCATAAACAAGCTGGCACTGAACGCTAAAGATGATAAGAGAATTGTCCTAGAAAATAAGATCGATACAGTACCGTATGGATATAAAGGCGAAGCAAAATCTGATATATTAGACGAATTAAATAAACTTGGAAACTTTGAAAATTGAGAAATAACCGGAAGTTTTTACGAATATGAATTGAACAAGTCAAAGCTGTAATTTTTTCTATATAAATGGAGGCCCAAAAGAAAATGTATAAAGTGTCAAGAATTTAAAGATTTGTCGAAGTTTTTTCAAGATAAGACTAGAAAAGATGGATTATGCTATTATTGTAAGGATTGTAATAAGAAATATAGAAAAGAATTATATGATAAAATGGAAAAATTAACTTTAGAAGAGAAAGAGTGCACACGGTGTAAAAAGGTTAAGAATATTTCAGAATTTTATAATCTCCATTATAGTAAAGACAACAAACAAGCATATTGTAAAGATTGTGCTAAACAAATCTTTGCTAGACCAGTTCTTTGCGTATGCGGAAGAGAAATTCAACATTTCTATAGTCTTAAAAGACATTTACAAACAAACTATCATAATTCGAATGTTTAACATTTTCATCGTGTAATTTAGATATTCTATAAATCAGTCGAGATTCTGCCATATTTGTAGTAAAATGATTTCCGTTGTATAAAATATTCAAAGATTCTTTCATTTGGTTATACAGATTGATAGAATTTGGTTCGTCATCAATGAACAAAATCTCTAATTCAGGATAATTTATTTTTAGATGTTTTTAATCGGTTTGGTATTTCTCGTTTCTGAGCTCTGATAACGTAATAAGGCCATTCCCACATGTGATTCTTCTTAATTAACACAAAAACATGGTGTTTTTTCTTATCAAAATCTTTACATACCATATCTCTCTTCATTAATTCCATTCGCAATTCTTGATTCTCTATTTTCAAGGATTTCATTTGACCTGAAATTTGTAACTGTTTTATTTCATCTTTTAACTGCTTATTTTCGTTTTTGAGTTTGTACTCACCATATTTTCTAATGGAAGGTAATACTTCTTTCGTAACCCAATTTTTAAACAATTTCGCTTCTGGTTTATGCGATCTCAAAATTAAAGAATAAAGTCCAGATTCATTAACGAAGACAGTGTTATTTTGGAAGTTTGAAGGTAAGCTATTTATAGTCCCCTTATATTTAGATTAAAATAGAAGTTTTTATCATCTTCGTCAACGTTTATTCTGATCGTTTGCATAGTATTTTCATATTCTAGAATTTTTGCTACGTCTTTAGCCTTAAACCAGATCACATTGTTTTCGTCAACAATCGTAAAGATATGTTTGTTATTGAATTTTAGTTGATTATTGAGTAGGTCTACAACTGACTCCATTTAGATAGAAATAAAATTTAACTAGTAATTTTTATTTTGAGTGTAAAGTCCAGATTCATTGATAAAAACAGTGTTTTTTTGTAAGAGTCGCGATTCGATACCCTTGTCAGAATCTATGTTTTCGAAGCTTTTTTTATATTTTTCTTTAACATTGTCTTTATTCGTATTTTTTTGTGAATATTTGTGAGGTGGCCCTCGAGGGCTACCTTATCTTTTAGATAAAAGTATTGGTATTTATCATCATTATCAACTCGTTTTGAAAGTTTTGAAGGTAAGAACGATTCGTTCCCCCCTTGATTCATCATTCTTTCGACAATCTTAAATATATTGTTGTTTTACTCTCATTATTTAATAGATTTCCTTCAGAGTCTTGAATAGTTAGAACGATTTTTTGAATTCTTTTAATATTTTTTCTAATTGGAATACAATCGATTTCATTCGGTTTTTCACTGATTTTTGATCCATAAGCAACATTTGGGAAAAAAGTGTACAAAATTTCCGATTCTTTGTGTAAATGTTCGGTATGATTTTCAAAACTAGGTTCAACGAGATTACAATGTACTTCAATTACATCAAACGGTCTAAATTTTGGCGTTTTATTTCCTAAATATACCTGATTTGGCTCAATAGTTTCTTGAACAAACCCTAATAAATCTACAATAATTGCTGAAAACATTATTCTTACTGGTGATTTTATTTGAATTTTATTAGAGAGATAATTTTTTTGCATTTCAAACTTGTTTTCGTCAAAGTTTAAAGATTTATCTGATTGTTTGAATGTTTTCAGATAATTTTTAAGGGAATTTTTAATTTGATCGAAAGTATAATATCCTTTGTTTAAACCATAATATTTTGTTATGTTCTTCTCACTAAATCCTATACAATAAGGAGAACTTTCACTAATATTTATTACAAAATTGTCAGAATAAAAGCCGCTTAAACCGATAAAATAATTTGATTCTTCCTCTAAGTGTATAGGATGTTCCAAGTTTAAAACTAATTTAGAGCTTTCTGAAGTCAACTTGAACAGCTTCATTTTCGCAAGCGTTGCTTCAAGATGAAAATCTTCTATTTAAATGGAGAAATTTTTAAAGCAAAAAGATCAGATAAAACTTCAAACGTTTGAAGAAAATAAGAAAGATCAACCAATCAGATTGTTAATTGTTGGTTCAAGTGGATGTGGAAAAACAACTTTATTATTGAATTTTATCTACAATAGGTTGATTCCTTATTCCAATTTGTATGTTTTTAGTAAATCTTTAGAACAAGACGCCTATAAAAAATTACAAGAAAGATTTGAAAATATTGAGAAAAAACTTAAACAAAAAAATATCACATTTTTATAATGCTTCTGAGGACATAGTTCCGTTAAGCGAATGTAAACCCAATTCGTTAATCGTTTTTGATGATTGTATTTTGGAATATCAGGACGTTATTAAGGAATATTTCGTAATGTCCCGTCACAAAAACATATCTTGCATTTATCTTTCTCAATGCTTTTCAAAGGTTGATAAACAAGTTATTAGAAATAATTTGAATATGTTGTGTATTTTTAAGCAAGACGATCACTATTCGAGAAAGATTTACAACAATTATGTGGGATCTGATATGAGTTTTAACCACTTTAATGAATTGTGTGATAAAATTTGGAAAGAAGACTACGGATTTTTAACTATTAATCTAACTTTGAAGCCTAAAAATGGTAAATATCTGAATAAATTTTCTTATATAAACGTGTGATAATCTAGTTGTTTTCATGTTTTTACGTTCACGTTCACGTTCACGTTCATGTTTCACGTTCATGTTTCGTGTTCACGTTTCCACGTTCCACGTTCACGTTTTACGTTCCGTGTTCTCGTTTCGTGTTCACGTTTCCACGTTCCACGTTCACGTTTTACGTTCCGTGTTCACGTTTCGTGTTCTCGTTTTCACGTTTTCGTGTTCACGTTTCCACGTTCCACGTTCGTGTTTCACGTTCCACGTTCACGTTTTTACGTTCCGTGTTCACGTTTCGTGTTCACGTTTTACGTTCCACGTTTAAAATTTTCCTAAATAAATGGCGAACGTAACTTCAGAAGAAGCGAAAAAACTTGATCAAATCGAAAAGAAATTAATCAAAGAATTTAAAGAACAGATTCGAATGGATGAAGAAGAACAAGAACTTATTCAAAAAATTAATCAACCTGTAACTTCTGCAATAAAAAATGTTGAGGGCAAAATTGAAAATGTTTTGAGCGATAATCAAAATTTTGATGAATTTGGTTCCAGTTGTACGACAATTTGCTGATATTTCGATACCAGAATCTGAGTTTGAATTGCCAAAATTACCATCTTCAACACCATTTAGACCTCGAATCATTGAAGACTCTACCATAGTTGAACCAATAAGTCCTGGAACAACGGATATAATAATTGGTGAAATTGGTAAAAAATTTCTTCCTAGAGCAAAGGATGATAAATTTGGTTTGTATTGGGACAGAAAAAAGAAAAGTTTTATGATTGGAAATTTGCCCGTGAATTTTGAGCATAATGATATCATTATTAATGAAAAAACATATGAAGGAACTCAAGGTTTATGGAGATTATTAACAGGCACTGATGTTCCAAAAGACGGTTTCTATTCTGAAGAAGACTTGAAAAAGTATACTGAAATTTTTATGGAAATCTGATTCAATTTACAAAAATAATGATCCATCAACTAAGAAACCAAAGTCAAGTAAAGGTAAAAAATATCTCAATTTGATTAAACCAATTTGGGAAAAAAGAATCGAAGGATCAGGTGTGAGAAAATACAGTGATAATAAGATTGAATACAGATATATCGACGATTTGACAAAACTCGATGGAATTATTAATTATATTTATGCTCAAGAAAAGGCTGGAAACAACAATTTTTTGAACGAAAAGAAAGCGATTAAAGATTTTATTTCGAACAAACTTGATGAAATGATTGAAAAACCTGATGGAATTAAATATTTAAAACGAGTTTTGCCGGCAATAAGTTCATCTATGATTGAGGGTAGTGGAATTTTGAATGATTTTATCAACAATTTACCTTTTGAATTACACGTACCAACTTATCAGTATCTGGGGCCTGGCACAAAACTCGAAAAAAGACTAAAAAGAGGAGATCCTGGTATAAATAAATTAGATCAAGCTGCTATGGAACACGATATTTTTTATGCAAAACATAGAGACACAAATTCCAGACATATCGCAGATAAAGTTTTGCAAGATAAGGCAATGGATAGATTTTTATCAAAAGATGCTAGTTTAGGTGAAAGATTTGTTGCGCTTCCAACAGCTGGAGCAATGTTTTTGAAGAGAAAACTAGGAATGGGAATCGAAGAGAACTTGAAATTTTAACTATATAAAATGGAGGTGAATGTAAATTTTCAGCAAAAATCAGAAAGAAAAAATAAAATCCGCTTTTAAGAAGAAAATACCCGTTAGTATTCAATTTAAAATAGATCAACTAAAAAATGGCGAAGATAAGATATTTTTAACAAATAGACAATACAATAAACTCGAAAAACATAAGAAAAACAATAAAGGAACCAGAATAGAATTTTCTTATAATCAGTTGAAAGAACTCAAAAATGGTGGACTTTTGAAAGATTTATTAGATTTTGGAGAAAATATTCCAGTTGTTAAAAATGTTGTTCCTTATGTTCGTAAAGCTGCTCCAATCGTTAAAAAGGATGTAATTCCTATTGTTCGAAACATTTTAAATTGGTTAGATAAAGAGTTGGAAGATGTTACAGGATCTGGATTAGATGAAAAAACTTTGAATTACGTGAAATCAAACATCGGAAAAAAAATTTGAACCCTTAACATTCGGGGAATTGGAAGAAATCTGCAAAAATATTAAACATTTTAGAGGAATCTTCATGAGAGATACATTACCTGAAAAAGTTAAGAAATTTGAATGTGGAATTGTGAATTTAGACTCGATTATGGGAAGTGGAAACGCAATTGGATTTGTTATTATAAAAATGATAAGATTGCGTTTTATTTTGATTCGTATGGAAGAATTGAGGACAAACCACCTATAGAATTGATTAAATATTTGAAAAAATCAAGCGTTTACTATAATGATTCTCAGATTCAAGACTATAAAGATCCCCCAATTTGTGGTCATTTATGTGATTTTGTGTTGAATGAACTGAGTAATGGTAAAGATTTTAAAGAAGTTGTTAACAAATTATTGCTTAATAAATATGGATTCACAAAATATTTTTGACGTATTTGGAACACAAATTATTCAAAATGTAGATAATAGTTTTGAATTTTGATAGTTTGAGAAATGAGTTTTGATAACAAGTTAGAAAATGTATTACAAAACCTTCCAGATTCAGATATGTTTGCTGTCGAGATTGAAGATTTTAAAGCAGAATATGATAACAAACTTGCAAATTTCATGAGTTCAAATGAAGTTGCTGATAAAATAAAAACATTGGAAAAAGAAGTTGATGATGGTGTAAAAAAATTATTTACCAATTTAATGTCTCATATCGAAAAAGCTGATGAAATTACTGAAGCGATCAAAGTTGAAAAGAATTATGTTAGTTTGGCTAATAAAAAAAGAATTGTCGGTGTTCGACCTGGTATTGACAAACATGATGTTGTTGTTAAAGAACAAATTTTAAAACCTCTAAAATTATCAGAAAACATCGATATTGTTGATTTACATGATCCGAATGTTAAAAATGCCTTAGATTTTAAAGGAAAAAGAATTAGCGGTGTTAGTAAAGGAATTAATCCATTTGATGTTGTTGTAATGATTCAATTAGAAGATCCTATTAAAATGTTTAATGAACTAAAACAAAATTATGAGAATCATAAACAGCATGTTAAAGATTTTACAACAGAAGTCTATGACAAGTTAGAAGCCCAGAAATAGAAGATCAGTAGACGATGTTGGTGAATTACTTGATAAAGTAAATAAACTAGAAGAAAACTTTAATACATATAAAAATAGTGTTAATGTATTAGTTGGTGAAGTAATTAACAAAATTCTGGAAGATTTTTATACAAGTTTTAATGAGAAAATAAACTTTTTTGAAGATTTTGGTACACGTTTAAATGAGCAAATAACACATAATAATGAATTACTTAAAAGTATAGAGGATCGATACTCTTTATATCTCGATAAAGTAAATAAACTAGAAGAATACTTTAATAAATTTAAAGAAGATGTCGATAAAACTTTTGAAAACATCGACAACAGATTTAATGGAGTAGGTGGTTACGATGACTAATTTTCCTTATATAAATGGCGCTCATATATTGTGTGAGATGTAAAGAGAAAACTGCCACAAACGATATAAAATACTATGCAAACATTAACGGAGTTAAGAGAATATCTGGAAAATGTGCTGAATGTAACGCTAAAAAGAGCCAATTTATAAAAACTTGATTTTGAAATTTTTTCTTAATAAATAGAGATGGCGGGACATTACAGTGCTTTCGATCTTTTTATCATGCAACACGAAAGAGATTTGAAAAAAGAACATTGGGATGACATTTCTCAAAAATATGAATTATCCGAAGATATGATGAGATTATACGTAAACAAATTGAATTGGTATAACATTGCTAAATATCAAACTTTATCATCAGAGTTCATTCAAGAAAATATACATTATCAATTAAAAGATCATATGTCTGTTCTTTGTCTCTATCAACACTTGAGTATAAAGTTTTTGGATGAAAATAAAGATACAGTTGATTGGAACAATATTATAGATAGCGGTTACTATCCTGTGCAAATTTTATTGAAATATGTGACCGAGATCGCAAAATTTAAGGAAGAGAATCCTGAATATGACGAAGTAGATCATTAAAAATGACTCTAATCTTTATAATTATTTTACTAAAATTTGTATCTTTTCTTATAAAAACGTACATTAGATCGATGAAAAAATGATATCTTTCTTATACATGATGTTTAAAATTTCTAAATTTTCTCTTATTAAATGGCGGACTACAGAAAATATGCTAGTGATATTGAAAGGGCGGAGTTTAAAAATTTCTATCCAATTAGTAAACAACATTTGAATGAACCGAATAAAAGAACTGAGTTTAATATTGATTTTGGAGATAACTTTTGCTCGTCTAACTTCCAGTTTTATATTTCTGGAACTTTAACAAAACAAGATGGTCAAGCGTATCTTGGAACTGATAATGTTAGATTAATCGATAATTTTATACCGTTTTTATTTTCTAAGATTGAAGTAAGAAAACACAATAAATTGATAGAAGAAGTCGAAAACTGTGGCCAATTAAGCACTATTAAAGGAACTATTTCGTATTCAAAAAGTGATGTTATTTCTCAAACTTCTAATGGCTTTGAATCAGATTTTAAATTTGGTGTTTTTGAAGCAGCTGGAAATTTATCTCATTTTGGATTAGGATTTTTTGAAAATGTTACTATTCCGATCTATAAAGGAGGATTTTATCTAAGTTTTATAAGAGCAGAAGACGATGATGCGATTCTGAAGACTGCAACTGGAAATGTTATGCCTGTTGATGGAAAAATAACAATTACAGATTTTTTTATTAGAGTTCCAATGATTGATTATAAAACCACGAGTAAAATTAGGTTGATAGATGAAATTACAAAAAGTCAAAACATTATGTTTAATTTTCTAGATTGGCAGTGTATTAAACAAAAAGGTATTTCCGGAACAACTTATTCGTTCGATATTACAAACATTTATAGAAATATCTTCAATCCCAAGTTCGTTATTATAGGTTTTCAAACAGGTAGACAGAATAATCAAGAAAAAAATCCTTCAAAGTTTGATAGTTTGGATGTAAAAAATATCAGAGTAAAATTGAACGGTTCTTATTATCCAGATGAATTACAAAACTTAAACATTTCAGGAGGTCTTTTCAGAATCATGTATCAGATGTATCAAGATTTTAAGAAAGTTTACTGTAATAATAAGGAAATGTATTACAATCCTAAAGAATTTTTAGCGAATAGACCTATTTATGTCATTGATACAACAAAGAGTTTGACAAATATTTCTGGTTCAAAGAACGATATAATTATCAATATGGATTTTCAAAAAGCTGTTACAAACTCGACATGTTATGTGGTTGTGGTTTCTGAGAAATTTTTAGCCTATGATGTGATTAAGAACGATATTAGAGAAATTCAGTAAAAATCGCGTTATTCGTCGGATAGTTTTAAAACTTTACAGAATTGTTAAAGACATTGATAAAAGTTTACATTTTAAATTGCATTAAAAAATTTTGAAAAATAGGGATGATATTAGGAAAAAAAACTATTTCAAGGTCATGGACCGGAAGTGGTGATTTTAAAAAATACTTTAATATTTACTGATCCTATATACCAAATTTCATCAAAAAAGCTCCAATAGTTCTCGAGATATAAGAGTTTAAAGATAAGGGATGATTGGGGTAGATTTTGAAAATTTTGTTATTTTCATGAAATTTTAAGTTGAACTCGCTTGTTTTTGAAGTTTCAGATTTTTCCGATAAAATTTTTTATTTTTCTTTGAATATTAAGAAATAGGGGATGATTTCACCCTTATGGATAAGTTAAGTCGAAAGAGTTAAGTATTTACTATATGTGTACCAAATTTCGTTAAAATCGGTTGAGTGGTTTTTGAACAACAAGGTTTGAAATAAATATTGATATTCACTTATTTAATATACATTGGAAACTATAACAGTTCTAATATCGATTGCAACCATCGATTTTTATTATCGATAAAACTTCGATATTCATAATCGTTTATCGCACGGAAAAAATTTTCATCATGGGCGTTGGCCACGTATAGCCAGTCATGCTTGATCCTCCTCTATTTTAATGAAATTTAACAAGATATATCATCATTTAGAAGATTCTAATGTATTTGTGAGTTGAAGAAAGAAGATATAGACTTTATATGAAGTAAGAAGATTGTGTGATGTTCTGTGTTTCTTGTTAAAAGTGAAGTGAAGTGTTCCACTGGGCGTTGCCATTCATAGTGTTATTATATTTTATAAGTTACTTTTATATTTGGGACTCGAAGAAAGACGTTACAAGAAGATTGTGAATTTGTGTAGACATTCTAAACTGTGATAAAACATTGTGTGAAAATAGTGATGTAAAGTGTTCATTTGTAATACAGAATTAAGTGTTTTTACAGTGATTTCATTGTCTCACACGGCGTGAGAAAAGCAAGGTCATTGTTTGGTGTCACTACTGTCCTTGTACCACACACGGCGTGTGCAAAGCAAGGTCAAGCGTTAGTGACACAAACGCCTCTCACATGTTTCAATAAAATGAGATTCGAGGTCAAGCGTTAGTGGTACAAACGCTCACAGCAGACGTCACAAATCTAGAGTTGATTGAAATAAAACATATGATACCTTTCTTCTTCTCCCATTCCCAATTTCTTAGAAGTTAAGTAGATATCGCAAAAACACGCACACTAACAACACTCATTTTGTATGTCTTTAACAATAATTGATGATGTTCATATTATTCTCTTTCATTCCTTCTAATATTTCAAAAATATACTCTTTCGCCACTGAAAAAATCCCGATTTCTCCCGTAATAATCTTTATAATCGTACACATAATATCCTAAATAGTTGTACAATAGAATGAAATTATTTCTATTTATCTCTGTTGTAGAAATGTAAACACAAACATTTGCGCTGAAAAATTTATATCTCGGCAGACTTAGTTCCATAATCTCCATTTATAAAAAAATCTTTTTGTTTAAATGGAAGAGTATAATGCCAACTGTTACAAGTGTTCTAATAGAGGAGAAATTATCGATAAAAGATATTTAGTTTGTAGAGGTTGTAATTTAATTTTGTTAGAAAGACCTAAACCTAAGAAATTTCGAAATAAATTAAACACATTTGAATAACCTGCTTACAAAATTGCAATATGGAGACAAGAAGCAAACAAAATTTGTTACAGAATTTAGAAAACAGAATAAAAATTTTTTACTTATCTCTTGGAACCATTGACAAAATTATTTTCCTTTTCAAAGAATACATTAGGTTTGTAGGTATCGATACACACGTTTATTATGAAAAGATATTACCTGTATTTTTTCATTATCTGGATGTTGAATTTGTTTATGATTTTGAACCAGAAATCCTCGATGATTTTATAGTACATTTGGAGAAATTAAACGAAGAACCTCTTGAAAAGAATGCGGTTTTACTCACATTCTCCCCGACTTCTCGAGTGAAGGTTAGCGAATTTCATTTTTTTCCGTCTTTAAATTTTTTCTATTTAAATGGAGTTCTTGAAAGAGTTTAAATGATATTGGAGAATGTAAGTTTAAAGAGTATAAGAAGTTAAATGAATTGGAAGAAAGGAAGAAACATAGAATCTTGAATTTGGAGAAAATGAAAGATAAATTCGGGTTTACAATAATTGCCGAGTTGGAAGATTGTAAAGTACACTTGCCGAACAGATTTTTGACTGTTTTGGATGAGAAAAAGATTAAAGAATTAAACAAAAATGAAAAATTACACTTGATTGTTACTGGAAAGAAGACTATTAAAGATAAAGACTGTGTTACAATTAACTTTGTAGAATAAAGATTTTTTATTAAGATTTTTTGATTTTTTCATTAAAACAGCTTATAAATGTAGAAGCAAACATTGAACAGTAAAACAGCTAAAGATTCGGTTATTTAACATTCGTGCTTTCCTGTTAGATTTTATTAGATTTGTTTATGGTTCAATGGACAGTATTTTACATTGATTTTCTGTCTGTCCCAAAAGTGGTCTAGAACCGGCATATTCATATCTACTTATATATATATATATATATATATATATATATATATATATATATATATATATATATGCGTATGAAAAAGCGTATTTTTTATATTTTATTAAATTAAGTTTATCAATATATTGTTTTTCTACCAAGTAACTACATATTCTATATTTTTAATATTCATATATAACATCATAACAGAGCGAATCCACAATCTTTACATTTATGAGTTGCAAAACATGATGTAATGAAATGTGAGAATACGTTTTGTTTAGAAAGCGGTGTTTTCAAAGAGAAATGTTGACGGGTGAGTAAAACAAGTTTTAAGTGCAAGAGGCGGACTTAATCCAGATACGTTATCTGCAACAGGGCTCGTGAACATCATGGCTACCTGAGCACTGTCTAACGCCTGATTTACGTGCTACTTTTTCCGTTTAAAAGATTGCCTTAACGCAGTGTAGTAAATATATCTCGAATTAATGTTTAAGTTCAGTGCCGTATAACGCTGAAATCTTTAAACCATTCTCTGGAATGTTCTGGAGACTGATTCACACATCTAAAGATACAACATAAATTTAATATATATATTTCTTTGAAACTGATTTATTTTAACTGTTTTCACATTCAGCCCATTCATTTGGATTATAAAAGTATCGTGCAAGGTTATTCTACGTTCTATATGTAAACCACGCTTTTTTATATTTACATTGTAATTGATAAAATGTTGCTAATACGATATAACACGCTTAAATTATTATATTTAAACACTTTACAATTATACACTTCAGGCCTGTAGTTTGAAAATAATCCTGGAAAACATTAGGTTATATAATAAGTTATATATTGAACATACTCGTTATTAATATTATGAAAACAATTTAAAATACAATTAAATATAATATGTGTAAACTTAGTGTGAAACGGTTATTGCCTGTTACAAACATTCACATATAGTTCATTGATAATAGTCTACAGTAAGATGCATTGTCTGAAGACCAAGTTACCCTAACCTATTCAAATCTTATGTATTGTAGCATTTATGTGATATCCTAGTATAAATACGATATCGTTAGTTTAATACCATGTATCTTGTATAGTAGATTAATTTTAAAAGTTATCAGATATGCATTTTGTATTATATACACATGTATTATACAATTAGAACTAATAACCTTCTTTATTAGTTTTAATTTAACTTTCTTTAATCGCAATATACTACAATACACTGCTTTAAATATATAAATGCAAATAATAATATTTTGAGGAAACAAACCTAGATGCAATTAAGTTTCAAATACATAACTACCAGCCCTATCAACTTTCAATGTTTGAGGAGTTTTAAACATTAAACAATGATAAAAATTTCATAAGTTTTAGTTTATGTATCAAATTAAAAGTTTTAATTAGTTTCCAATAAGAATTTGAACACGAGCTCATATGAAATACAGTTAATAAAATCATTAGTTTGTTTTTATCAGTGGTTGGTTATTGACCCAGATCTATTAACGTCTTATATCCTTTTCTTCATGTTTTCAGATTTATTAAGGTCATGATATTGATACCAAACTTATCGCGTTTTAATGTAACTTCGCCCAGAATAGAAAATAGAAAATGTTCATCATGCCCCGTGAAATTACGTATATTTATAATAGGAAACCTAGGCTATTTTTAATGCAAGCCAAATAAAGATTGCTAAAGGTACAAAACTAAAATGATTACAAGTGTATAAATGTTTAAAATCATTTTTATAATACGTTTATTTAAAACTATACAAACAACTATACATAAGATTTGAGTCTTATATTAAGCAGTTTTTTTTTTTATTTGGAACGTTTCAAATCTTCCTTAACATCCAATGTTAAGCTCATTTATATCATGTGAAGTGATTACAAAATGGTGTTTATTTATTTATAATTAAAATATTTTGGGTTTAAAATTTAAAATATAATCAGAATCCAAAATCGATTGCTCCAACTTAAGTGCATAACTTATAAATAGTGTGCACGGAGTTAGTTATGGTTCCTTATGCGTCTGAAAAAACCGCTTTAGTATGGTATATTTATTTTACCCCATTGTAATGTGTTAGGTTAGTTAGCTACTTATAATCGCAATCAGACTTCACATCTCAAAACATACTCTCAATAAATCAGTTAATGACGGCACATGTCAGAAAATCAAGTTACTTTCACACTCCTGAAATTCTAAATATACTTGTCCCTTTGCCAAGAAGGTTTGGTAAAAAGTTCAATATCAACATTGCACATCAGTTAGCAGGCAGCAGCAGCTCTCTCTTACGGTTGATACATCGCCACAATATCCGGCTACTGTTACAGGTTAAGGTTCATGTTTTATTCACTCTCCTTACTTCAGACCCGTACAACATCCCACGTCAGTTAGTAGGCAGCAGCAGCTCTCTCATACGGTTGATACATCGCCACAATATCCGGCTACTGTTACAGGTTAAGGTTCATGTTTTATTCACTCTCCTTACTTCAGACCCGTACAACATCCCACGTCAGTTAGTAGGCAGCAGCAGCTCTCTCTTACGGTTGATACATCGCCACAATATCCGGCTACTGTTACAGGTTAAGGTTCATGTTTTATTCACTCTCCTTACTTCAGACCCGTACAACATCCCACATCAGTTAGCAGGCAGCAGCAGCTCTCTCTTACGGTTGATACATCGCCACAATATCCGGCTACTGTTACAGGTTAAGGTTCATGTTTTATTCACTCCCCTTACTTCAGACCCGTACAACATGGCACATCAGTTAGTAGGCAGCAGCAGCTCTCTCATACGGTTGATACATCGCCACAATATCCGGCTACTGTTACAGGTTAAGGTTCATGTTTTATTCACTCTCCTTACTTCAGACCCGTACAACATTGCACATCAGTTAGTAGGCAGCAGCAGCTCTCTCATACGGTTGATACATCGCCACAATATCCGGCTACTGTTACAGGTTAAAGTTCATGTTTTATTCACTCCCCTTACTTCAAAACCCGTACAACATTGCACATCAGTTAGTAGGCAGCAGCAGCTCTCTCATACGGTTGATACATCGCCACAATATCCGGCTACTGTTACAGGTTAAGGTTCATGTTTTATTCACTCTCCTTACTTCAGACCCGTACAACATCCCACGTCAGTTAGTAGGCAGCAGCAGCTCTCTCTTACGGTTGATACATCGCCACAATATCCGGCTACTGTTACAGGTTAAGGTTCATGTTTTATTCACTCCCCTTACTTCAGACCCGTACAACATGGCACATCAGTTAGTAGGCAGCAGCAGCTCTCTCATACGGTTGATACATCGCCACAATATCCGGCTACTGTTACAGGTTAAGGTTCATGTTTTATTCACTCTCCTTACTTCAGACCCGTACAACATTGCACATCAGTTAGTAGGCAGCAGCAGCTCTCTCATACGGTTTGATACATCGCCACAATATCCGGCTACTGTTACAGGTTAAGGTTCATGTTTTATTCACTCCCCTTACTGCAGACCCGTACAACTCACCCTCGCCATTCAGACAAGAAATAGTGAAGCTTTTACCGGGTAAAAACATGAAGTTGTCGCCACAAGATATATGTGTTTTCGTATATTTGCTCAAATATTATTTCGTATTCATACATCTACGACTGGAATAACATTCTTTGTTTGATGTTTGTTTTTGACGATGGAAGGATTGTGAATTAAACAGGATTTTTTCGGACATTTGCCTGGTAAACAAAAATTCAGAAACAATAATTCTGAAGTAAACACAAAATATCAATATTTGGCCTGAAATGCGTCTATAAATACCCCATTTATATTCTGAAAGTTGCAGACAGTTACCCTTTTCTAACAAACATAATAGATAAGTATAACGGTAGTTCCGCAGGGCTAGTTACTCTGTGTTTAATGGGTCGGGGCTGAATTGGTGGACTTGCAGAATACATCAAGCTAATGTCTCTTTTTAGTTTTTAATGCCACTTGTCATGTTTTACGACTTTACCTCAATACTAAAAATATATTTTCCAGCTCATTTGTCTACGAAACTTAACTATACACAATGGTCGTGAGTACCAGCTTAGATGGGTTATTTCAAGTAAATTCAACAATGCTAAGTGTGAGTGAACAAAGTGCTAAAATTTTATTAAACTAAGTGAATCACATTTTTCATTTAAAACTATTAAAATACTGTAAAGTACTGTGTAAATATGTTACATAATTATATTGATAGAAATATAAGATAACAGAAAGTGTGTGAAAGTTATTTCCTGTTACATCTTCGGTATTGTCTATTTTTATGTACTAAATTCCTTTCCGCACTTATGGGCAAACATATACACTTCCCGTAGCTGTACAGGCAGAAATAGATTGGTATATGGTCTTTAGTTGCTATCTTTAAATGGGAAGAAACAATACAGTCTTCGTATCCGCATCCAGAGAGACGTGTTTTTAATGAGCTCTATAACATCTACAGTGTCTGCTTCGTTCACGCAATCTTTAAAAAATCTGAAAAAAACATCTTAGAGGAACTAAATAACCAGACTATATGAAACAAGTTTCACACTCGTACTATCCATGTATAATAAGGGTGTATAAATGTCCATAAATTATTTTTCATCGCTGTGTATTATACATTTATCTAGAGACTCAATTACCAGCTACTTTTGTTATTTTATATATTTAGTATTCAAACTTATACGCGTGCTAAATATTATATTTGGGAGTCATGAACAACTGGGCAAGTGGACATAAAGTAAGAGTCGTGTAGTCAGTATTTTATAAATGTGCGGAAATCGGTTTTTTTTTCCAGCTATGAGAAGTTAAGTTATATCTTAAATAGTTTCAGCACCAGTGACAATGCAGCCCGGAGAGCAGTGTTCCGGTTCCATTACATGTAATGAATAGTAATCTCTTTACAAGAATATGTTACAATGATATATACCACTATACTCCTTCTCTTCAGGCAACTTACTTTCATATCCTGAATGGAGTATACAAATAAAAATAAATAAGTATATAAAGTAAATATGGCTGTTAAATATTTTAATTATTATATTGAAAATCAAACACATATAAGTAAATATCATTAATACAAAATATATAACATGCATATGAATGCTAGGTACATTTTTGTAAGCAAACCTCTAGAAAATTACAAAATACTTGACTAATTTAAATTACGTTGTTAATAAAACTCTTTTTTGTCATTTTTCCATGACAAATAACAACAGGTATAATATTTTATAGACGTTATAGATGTGTACGAATTAATGAATATTTTACGTGTCCTGTAATTTTATGTTCAACATTAAAATGCATAGAAGGACTTGATACTGCTTTATCATCCGTCAATCCATAAAATAGTATCTACATATTTTAAGGGTTAAATAATTATAATAGGTGTGAAAATTTTATAAAACAAGTTTGGGCATAAAACATCTAGGTTTTTTATAATCTTGGTATGACATTTTGTTTCAATATGGCAACCGTCCAAGTTTTAAAAATTTTGCAACTACTTTATTTATGGACTTAGATAACAAAAATGCAGTTTTGGTATTCATTAAACATCTCCAAAGCTAATTGTTTTAGAAAATTCTTTGGTGCTCGAACGGTTTTCAAAACTGAGCCAAAAAGACTGTTATCAGTGCTAAAGATGAATAGTTAAAGATAATGAGAATCAATCAATGACTAATACATTTTAAGAGACTGTTATTAAAAGCAGCGATTCCGTGGTTTTTTATATAGCATAGAAGAGATAGGTGATGATATCTCCGAGCTTGTCAGTGATCACGGGGATAATTGATGTAATTAGAACAATTAACTGGACAAGAGGCACTTGCGCGTGTGAGAGATCTGCAGGGTAATTACTGTTATAGAAGCTTCAGTTGTACCTGTGGGTGGTTATATAGTACTAAACATCGGTGCTACGAATATAATACTAGCTATTCAGCTCACCAAATATTGAGGCCCATATAAAGCGATGTTAATAATAGTACAACTTAATGATAAACTAACCAGATTATTCACTTATTGAAACGAGCTTTCATTATCTCAAGAATTACGTCACTAATAAATTTTGTGGTGATTTATTTGACTATAAATCCGTGTAAAATGGAAATTTTTTCTTTTAGAGCAAAACAACCTAAATACATTATTTTACAGTTTTGTTATATACTTACGGTTAAATTTTAAAGATTTTGATTATTTTGGATTATTTCCTGTTCACATCATAACGTACAAACACAAAGCCGGGAAACAAAAGTCTTGAAATTGTACCGTTTTACTGGCACATGAGTGGTTAGCTTTGAAATTTAAATGTTTGTGAAGGTTCAAAAAAAAAAGGAAAACGAAAAATCTTCTGAGATAAATAAGGTTGACACTAAAATAAAAACTTATTCTTAAATATAATTACTGGAATTAAAATTAAAATAAAAACTCCTTGATAACTTTAAATTCAAACTTGTAATATATTCCTCACTCCAAAAATGTACAAAGTTCTTACAGCTTGGTCATTTATTCAATTTTCAAAATTCAAAACTTTCACACTCTAATCTAATCTGTTCTTCACTTTAATTTATCTTCAAAATTCAATTATATTTGTTACTATTTTTCTTTACTTTACTTTAAATATTACTTCTTTTCAGTGTTAGAAATTTTTATTATAAAAATTCTTCAATGTTAGAGAATTAAAAATATTGCTGAATGCATCTGTAACAACCACAAAACTGTTTTTAGTATGTTTACATAAAACTTTATATACATGTGCTCACTGCACCAACAAGTTTTATATTGCACAGAACAAAAGGACAAGTTCCTAAATTCCCATTAAAATTTAATTTTTACAATATTTCTTTCCCCAAAATTATTTAAAATAACTAAGAATAAGTATTGAACGGACTCTAGTTAAAAGGTTCACTTACCCGCAGGTTCGATGTCGATTAGCAAAAGATTAACTCTAAGCACTTTCAAAGTCTACTCGTTACTATAACTTCCGATAAACTGAGACGGGAGGTACGGCACGTCTACCTCACCACACCTCTCAATTTCGTTATCAAACACTGCCATCTGCGATGCGCGCCTCGCTGATAGCAGCCTGTTTTGTACTGTCTAGTCCTTATCATTGTTCTGGGCCTACTCCTTACACCGGTAATTCAGTTACCCCAGAATTACAATTTAATACAATCGGTACACTAGTGCACATTTAGTTGTAAATATTAGTGTTGCAAGAGTTTCAGCTTGATGAATTAAGGTTCAGATATAGGAATATCTTAAAACTAGTATCAGTGTTGGCTACTCTAATTTTGTAAACCTGATTACATTTTGAGTTAACTTCATCTTTTAGTATAAGGTGGATTAGTACTTGTAAATTGTGGAAATAATAATACTAAAGCTATAATTGGTTCATGGACTAACACATTACGAACATTAAGCACAAGGTTTACATTTTTTTAAGGAGAGACCGATCCAATTTTGTGACTTATTCTGCCCGTCCTCATGCACTACTAGCCTCTGCTGGGATGTTATCAAACATAAAACATATGAGAATCGATACAGGGCAAGGCCGATGGTACTGATATAAATTACATCAAGATTTGACACTGCACTATCTCTGGTTCAGTTTGAATGTCAACGTTTAAAAACGACACAGCCATTGCCACTCCTAATAAAAATATACAATACTTTTGAACACCGATTTGAAGAAATTTTATGATTTTAAATAACAAAAATAGGAACTAAAAGGTGAAAATTATGTCACTTTAATAAAAAAAAATTATTTAAAGGTTCGTATAAATGTTAGTTTTAAATTTTTTAGTAAGGTGCCAATTAATAAAATCAAAACTGCCTAAATAAAAATAAAGGATTTTAAATTAAAACAAAACGTTGTGTAATAGGAACGTTGGAAAATATAATTTCAATGAGATGCTTCTATTAAATTACTTTATTAAAAATGAGATAAATATATTTATAATTCATTCTGTCAAAGACAATATAGCCATTTATTTGAATATACTTGCCATATGAAGATGTTCACTTCTATCTGCTATATTGCATTCTATGTTCGCTATACCTAGGTAATATTCAGCTATCGCACATGCCATTGTCATACTGATATATAGCAACCCAGAGACTTCTTTCATTTTGTTTCCTATGTAATTTTCAAGATTGAAAACAAAGAAAATATCTTTACAATATTAACAAATAGTACTTACTGAGTACATTATTCTTACATTACGTGTCGACTTTTGATCTTGATGCATTGGGATTTAATAAATTACGTACTAGTATCAAATTCACTAACAATTAATTTACATATATTATTGATATTCATTATTAATTGCTTAGTACTTTTAAGTATGATAATGCCAATTAATTATTTATTCCCCATCGCAAACCATCTTGACAAGAGTATCCTTGTCCTCCTTCCTAAAATAGAATGCAACGCAATTATTACAAATTATAACCAAATACGCAAACAAATTTTACCTCCCCTCACCAAAGTTCCACCACAGACATTCACGTCATGATGAAACAGAACGATTTTGATATTTTGCAATCAAAATTACAGATCCGTATTCTATTCAAATAACACTTCAGTGCTTTGTGAGAGTAACATTGTTTCATTGCTTTTGAACCGATTACCATAGATTGTATGTTAACCAAAAAGCACCACTTCAAAATTATTGCAAACTTTGCTTAGACTTTTAATATTGCATTTCGCACAGTTTAAGACAAAAATGAATCCACCAGTAAGTTAGTGGGATTGCTAGTTTAAAGAATTACTAAATTATTCCCAACAATATACGTGTAATTCTAATTTATTTATTACGTCAATGTTACATGAGTTGCTAGCATATTTGGGAATCTAATGACAATAACGCCTATGATAGGACATACAATGCTTTTCACTCTCGTCATTAGGTCGCAAACCTAAATAAAATTCATTGCATTATAATCACTATTTTCTACAGAAGAACCATGACGCAGAAGAACCGGATCCTGGCAACCCCTTTTCCGTGGTGAACATATCATTTAATACGCTACCACATTAAAATATGCACAAATATTAGCTCATAAATAATGTCTCATCCGTTAAGTCGTATTCAACCATGTATTTGAGTAAAAGAAAAATATTTTGTGTTTTTTTTATGGTGGTACTAATTTTCTGTTTAAAGTTTAAGCTTTCTGCATTTTAATTAGTCATTTTTCAAAAATTAATAACATTACCAAAACATTGTTAATTGATTTATTATTATTATTATTATTATTATTTGTATACAGTATTTGTTGTATGTGTCTTTAAGAACAACAATGCAAACATTAGGAGTTCAAAGTTATTGTATTAATACTTTATGATATTATATGTACTGGATGTGCATACTTATTTGAAATTATGCTCATTAAACTTGTATTTATTGAGAAATCAGGCAACATTTATTACTTTCTATCTCGAATTGTGAATTTCGTACCAACTTAAGAATCACATCATAAAATTCTAGACATGCGTTCGTTCGGTCCAGCCCCCGACTGAGCTGCGTGCTAGATTACGTCATAATAATAAAACACATATACCTATCTTACATGCTAAAAACATACAAAGGATAAAATATTGACTACTTACTTCTCAAAAAACTAAACAGTGAGGTGTTTAAATTAGAGTTGGATGCTTCTAAATTAATAATATATTTAATTCAATAAAAGGTCGACCTATCCCGCAGGGCGAACTGAACTGACCTAGGCTATATATATATATAAACCTAAAACCTAATTATCATATTTAAAATGTGGGTAAGCTACATGTCATGATATAAAATTTAACCTTCTCCCATTCAATATATAAAACTATTAACATAGCTGAACTAATGAATGTTCATGAAAACAAGCATGAACTAACGAAGAATTAGCAATATATATATATAAATAATTTAGGAAGGTATTTTGAGTATGTCAACGTCACTCAAATCTGGGTAACGATGAAACTCGACCATAATTGACGACAACATTCATAGACATACTCCAAGAACGGAAGCAGCCTCTGGTTACTTGTTGAAATCAGTAAAAAACTCTTTTGAAATATCTTCCATTTCTGGGATGGTGTCAAATTGAAATAAGAATCCTAATCGGTATTTGCGTAAGTAGAATTCCATACATTAATTAAAGAATCTGAAAATAATACATAACAAAAAATTTCTCAAGGGCTTACAAAGAATTCACTACGCTAATTATTAGATTAGAACTCCATGACATGTGTATGTCTAGTATAAAGCCGTAGACGGGCAATTTCAAATGCAATTTAGAGTTAGTCTTAGCACAGCCTAGCAACTGAAAGAAGTGCTCACAAATAACGTGATACGGTCTTGGTCATGAGAATAAAATTGTTTGTTTTAAGCTCTTAGCGTACTCATATTTACTGCACAACACTCCTGTATATTTACACTGCCTTTATGGAATAAGCAATTTCAATGCTTAAGTGTTTTGTATCATTTAATCGTAATATAAGAATTTCCAGCATCTTTTCACTTTCTTAGCTTAAATACTTTAGATGACACTGTATGCATTTTCACAAACACTTTCATCCAACACACCGCCTTTTTGCATTTTTGACATTTATCTATAAGTAGGACAAAAGATTACACAACATTTTGTCTCTCTTCAATATAAATAGAGCAATGGAATCCTATCGGACTAAACAGAACGGAACCACTTCAGTAAGTGTTAGACACGTTATAGAGTCTATGACTTAAAAATAAATAGAAATGTTTTTAAATTGGTACCCTAAATAAACATTTAATATTTTTAGTACATCAGTGTGTTAAACTTGATCTGTCAGCAAATTTTAGGTCTACGAATAAAATTGGAAATTTCCCATCGTTACAATGAACAACATTACATATTGCTCTGACAGTTTAATTTTTCAAACAATGCAGTTAGGTAGTATGCTATAGTTGGTTGAGTGGTGCAGGCCATGAATTACCATACGAAGTAGTTTTTAATCAGACATTTGGTAAGAGTGGTATTCAACATGTTGTTCCCTTAAGTATTTCATGCATATCCTATATGCAGTGGTCGTGCAGACATACAAGCTAGTTTCCTTTTTGTGGAAACTCACTTGAAAGTGTTACCCATAATTATTTTAAACAAATGGAAGTACAGTATGATCTCATAAAATATATGCATTATTTAAATTAGATTTAAATTTTGATTTATATTGAATAAAATACAAAAAATGTAAAATTATGTAACCTAATCAAAGAAAAAAGTTTTTAATTGTTCCGTATGATGAAATTTGTATATCACACGGAGGAAAAGTCTTTCGTCGTTTTTTAGTATTGTTCAAAACAAGATTCCACAACGAAAACAACCAATTTGGCTCCTATTGCATGAAATGAATTTTATATTACTTCGTATATATTTAAGTATTTTCTTTATTCTTAAAATTAATAATTTTTCTAGACTATACGCGATTGAGAATGTAATTAATTATCTCAAATGATGCTTGAATATAGCATCAGGAATATAGCAAAAATATGTTTCAGAACCGAATCGACATTTTTGATAACCTAACTTAGACAACATGAGTTTACGTATTCTGTTCTGTTAATTTACTGTTTTGCTATTTTACATTAAAACAGTTTAAATAGTTAATTTAATTTTTTAACAACCCTGGCATAAATAATGTATTAAAACATTGCTGGCTGAACCAGCTGATTCCTGGAAGCTATGTTTTCGTTGAAACGAAATTAGCAGGATCGTGCTCCCTCACAGTGTACAATTTTAAAGGGGATACATAAGGATATAAATATGCTAAGTTACTTGTCATTGTGCCTTTTACCGCTACTAGCTTTGTGCTTACCACTTCATCGTAATGGCACAAAGGCTGGTCGGAAAAGCGCAGTTCACACAAAGCCTGTACAAACACGGAACACGCGTCACGTACTTTGTACGAGTTCAAACCTCTGTGTTTAGTCTTCCTTAGAACATTTCAGAAAAACTCGGTTTTATAAATTTATTTTACTCTGTCATAAAACCAGGCCTTTATTTCTAACATAAATAAAAGCCACTATGCTTATAACCTTCTTGTTACTGATCTATTAATGTACCTTTCTAACCAATATATTTAATTACTTACATTCCGTCATCTTCATCGTCCCGTGTAACTATATTTACTTGCACTTATCCATTATAACCTTGACATAGACATAATTACTGATTTGGCTGCATAGAAACGTTACATTGCAGACATCATCCACTTTTTAGCTTTAAATTGCATTTGGTCACGTTAAATGACAATATGGTTATTGGTACTTTATATTTCATTAGATTATAACTTATACATTAGTTATTGTTTTTATTTGTGAGAAAGCAGGCACTATTTTCAGAAAAAAAGCTCTAAATAATATTTCCCGATCATATAATAGTAAAAACCTCACTGCTAATACTAGGTATGAGTTAAACATCGTGCCACGCCTATCTAGCTTGTAAGGTTTTAGATCATATTTCAAGGCTATAACTATATGTGTCAATGTCATGTTTTCTTAAGCCATGGTTAACCACTAGATCATGTAAAAATGTTCGCTAATCCTCAGCCAAGTCCCATGGAGTACACTCGATGTCATCTATACAGAAATAAAGTTTTTAAGCAAAATTTCATTTCGTTCCCAATATAGTAAAGTCATAACTTATTGAACTCAAGTTATATTTTATTTAAATTATTGTAGAAGGTAAAAGCTTAGTTTAGCCTATACCCATAGAGAAGAAAAGAAAAGATCTATGAAATTATAAGAGCCCCACCCCAACGATGTAGAGGGTCGTCATTCGACACTGAGTTCCAAGTATGTATAGAGTGCATATTTTAACCTGTGTTTTAAAGTTAAAGATAAAATTAATTGTGCAGTTTCTTCCACTGAGACGACATAAGCGATTGTCGTGTAGATTTAGTAAACCTGGCATATTGTGCGAAGAGACAGGCAGACAGACAAAAATAATATTTATCCAACTCATTGATTGTCAGTCTCCGCTAGGTTATGTAATAAATTAGGATAACCTCAAAATGTGCAGAGTTTTATCTCTACCTGACTTAATTTTTTTTGTTTTGGGATAACAAGTGGAAATAATTGCTCATGTTTTATGATCTAGTGCGATTGCTTAAGACGAATCAATTACGTAGGGAAGGCTCACCTATTAATACATATTTAGAAACCATGTATTTTGGATTTATTTTTGCAATTACTTTAAAAATCTAAAAAACTTATTAAAAATATTGTGGTTTACACAGTTTAAGAATATTGAATTCAAATGAAAAGTTGCTATTTCTTTTTGCAGTCGGATTCAGCTAATTGGAGGCTATAAATACGATGAATTTTCTAATGTAGCCTAAAATACTAAAAGGGCCGTACAATGTTTTATTATAGTTATAAGTATAATGCAATTTTCGATGTTTGGCTAATCAATAAATCATCGTTCCGTTAAGATAATCAATAAGCAACCTGCATATCTCAATCGAATCTATTAAACTAATCAATTAGGTTACATTTATGTTACAGCTATATGGTTAGGTCGACACATTTAAATACAGTCTTGACTGTCCCTGTTCAAATGATATGTTTTTTATAGATTTGTTATTTAATATTAGTAAATGACATTTGCGGTACATTTCAATTGTTTTACAGCAATAAATAGTTACTGCTATTTCTATTCCTATTCCCTAATACGAAAGGGAAAATCGTATATTCAATAAATCTATTAAAAAAACTGAGTTCAATCATATGAAATTGTAACCAGTGAAATCATCAATACTTAAACATTCAAACACAATGTTGCCTAAATATTCACAATGTACAACGAAAAGGATTTCATTTTCGTTACAACTGCTGGCACAATGTCTCTTGCTTATGTATAGTGAAGTGTAAAAAATGTATTTTCCATGTGATAGTAAACTTTTCCTCCTGATTGCATGGCATTTCAAGAATGACATAAGTTATAGAGCTAAAAGTTATCGCAAACTTCAAAAACACATGTTTTAAATAGCAATTTTATAAACCCAAAATTTCAAACTTTTTGAATATTATTTAATATTAAAATTTTAAATTATATTTAGCTAAAAGTTCATAACCATAATTGTCGACAAAAATCATAAACATACTCCAAGGACGGAAGCACCCTCTGTTTACCTGTTGAAATCACGAAAAGAAACCTTGTAACCTAATTATGTTGATTCATATGTATAGTATAATCCATGTGATTAAGTATAATTGATGGAATTTCAAATGCAAGGTTATAATTTTAAAGATAGGTATTAAAAGCCACTTTAGTTTTATTTATTTATTGGAACAGTGCAAAAATAGATGAAGCTCAGATTGCAGGTGAGAGGTTATATTTAGCGGCGTTGTTGTGATAATCTATTTTGGTTCTCCTTGATGACTGTGCTGCAATAGACAATAGACAATATTCTTTATTTGTTGTTTCTTTAAGAAATACAATTGCGTCAATAGTAGATAATAACAAAAACTTAGATTAATATTTCTTGCTTTACAAATATTGATGTGGTATTTATAGAAGATCGAAGAACTCCTTCAATGAATATACAGGTCGTTCCATCAGCCAGTCTCGAAAATGTCTTTTCAGTTCGTTCCCTTTCATGTTCTTGAGATTTGGTGGTAGTGCATTAATGAATTTTGCGTCCAATGTAAGAAGGTTTTTTGCTGAATTGCGATGTGTGGTGTACAGGGAGAATGTAGTCCGTTGCTCGTCTGGTGTGGTATGAGTGAGCAATTTTCATTTCTAGGAAGGTCCATCTGGCTGGTGTAGATGACGACTGCATGGATGTATAGTGCTATGACAGTAAGAAGCTGCAGGGATTTGAAAGCTTCTCTGCAGCTTTCCCTAGGGCTGAGGTTTATAGAGTGCCCTTACAGCTTTTTTCTGGAGTATCAGGATTTTGTTGAGATTGGTTTCAGATGTTCCTCCCCATGAAATTAAGCCATATCTTGAGGTGGGACTCCACTACAGCATAGTATGCTGTCTTTGCCGTCTCCAAACCTCCTATCCACTTCATTCGCTTTACCACATAAGTGCCAGATGAAAGTTTTTTGGTCAGATCGCGTATGTGATCTGTCCAGGAGAGGTCAGCATTAATTGTTAGGCCAAGCAGTTTTGCCTTTTTTTCAACTAAAATATTAGGTATTTTTGGAATCTGCTCTTGTCTTCTGCTAAAATTTATCTGGGTGGTTTTGGATTGATTTATGACTAGATCGTTTTGAAGGCAGTATTGGAGTGATTTTTCTGTTTGCTAATGATAATATCCAAAATTAGATTTTGTGCTGTGTTATTTGTAAACAAAAGATTTGTGTCGTCTGCGTACATAATGGTTTCTACAGAATTGTCATTGATAAAACTTGGAAAATCGTTTGTAAAAAAGTATGAACAAAAAGGGGCCTAAAACTGAGCCTTGAGGCACTCCTCTACTTACTGTGAGTTGTCTTGATCTATACACGCATTTACTCCCATTTACATTTTGTTGAATCTCAACTATTTGCTTGCGTCCTTTCAGGTAGCTAGTCACCCAATCTTTCGCCAAGCCTTCAAAACCTAGGGCTGAAAATCTTTTTCAAGATAAGATCATGATCTAGACAATCGAAAGCCTTACTGTAGTCTAATAGGACAGCTGATACGTGTTTGTGGTCTTCTAATTTATCTATGACATATTCAATTAGATTAGTGACAGCTGTGGTGGTGGATCGTCCTTTGAGATAGCCATGTTGGTTCTTTGTTATTAGATTATATCTGTCCAGATGTTGTAACATTCTTGAGAGTGCTACCTTTTCTATTATTTTTGAGAAAGTTGGTATTAGTGAAATGGGACGGTAATTTTCGGTTTAGTGATGGGATCCTTTTTTGTGCTTTTGGGTATATTTTTGATATTTTTAAGGGGGAATGGAAACTGGCCTGAGGAAAACGATTGATTTATTATGGTAACCAGTGGTGGGTGCTAGTTGTTTGGCACAGTGTTTTTAACTAATTTTTGAAGGAATTTCATCAATTCCACATGATAATTTAGTTTTTCAGGGAAGCTATCACTCCCAAGACTTCTTTAACAGTTGTTGGTGTTAAAATTAGTAATTGACAATTTCTTTGTGGAAGCAAAATCGGATGAGTTATTGCTGTGTATTTCAGATGTTCTCTATTTTCGCCTAATGTGGAATCTGCTAATTGGGAAAAAGTATTGGTTGAAATGTTCGGCTATTTCGGCGGGGTTGTCTATTATGTTTTCTTCTATCTCTCATCTTCAGTGTTGAATTTTCTTTCTGTTGCTTACTTTGCTTTTCTGAGTTTATTATGTCCCAAACGGCTTTAGACTTATTGTCAGAGTTAGTGATGTAGTTAGCAGCCATATGTTGTTTGAGACTCCTAAGCTTGAGATCGTAGGCTTTCTTTTTTGCTGCCATGGATGTTCTATCATGTTCATTTCTGGTGAGCTGATATCTTTGTAAGGCAATTAGAAAATCTTCTTTTAGTATTTTGGACTCTTGGTCATACTGAACTTTTAGTCTGCCCCTCGGCTTTGCTTTTACTTTTTTGCTAGGGCATATATGGTCCAATATTTGTCTCATAGTTGTCTGAAATGTTCTGTATGCCTCTTCAACATCAGGGGCATTGTGTACCAGTTCCCCACTTTTCCATTTCGAATTCCTGTTTTAAGCTATTAAGGTTTTTTATTGAGAAAATTCTTTTTTGTGTAGCTTCTTTTTTAGGGAAGACTTCTCTTTCCACTGCAATGGAACAGATTTGACCAGTGTGATCCGACATTCCACCTTGGATCACTGAAAAGTCGACTGCATCTTCAGGTATGTTGGTACAGATGCAGTCTATTGATGTTGTCGAATGATTAGTAATTCTTGTCGCTGGAAGGGGAAGCCGCCTGACTCCAAAAAACCAGCAGCTCATCTTCGAAAATAGTATTATTCGTGTTAACAGTTAGCCTGTCTATGTTGATGTCGCCCATTAAGATAAGTAGTTTTGCCTCAGCTGTAAATGAGGTAAGTATATCTGATATAAATGTTGATAGCTACATTAGCTTGTCCTCCTGGTGTCCGATAAACCCCTAGAATGTAGAGAGTTTTTTTCTTGATTTTTATCTTTGTTAAAAAGCACGTATGGGATTACAGACAAAGATATTGTGTACTGATACGCAACAAGTAAAGTACTATAAAACAAATGACATATGAATAGTAGTACAATATACCTAATTGTTCATTTCAGTTAGTCAGTCATTAATTTATAATTTCACTAAAATATCAGTGAAAGTTATAATTTAACTAAAATATCAGTGAAAGATAATTAGTCACCATATGTGTACAAATTGTAGTATTGTTTCGAAAACAACAGACTGATTCCGCTCAGTTCAAATAGCGGTCTCTGCAATCACAGCTTGTTAATAACTTGCTTTGATCTAACTACCGCTGTTTTTCTGTAACTTTTCACCATTGTGGTGGAATTCAATCACTAGTTCTGAGCTTTGTACCAACAACAATGAATGTGCCACGTGTAGTTAGAAAAGCAATAAATTGCAGTCACCTAGTATTAGGAAAAGTTTTTGCTTCTGCTGGAGCCACACGAACGTCCATTTCAAATCACATGTTTTGTACCTATTGAAATCGGTAGGGGCGACATTAAAGCATTAGAAACAGGGACGAACCTCTCCTTACATTATAAAAAGGGTTTTAAGGGGATATTGTAAACGTAAGGAAAATTTACTTCAGTTTGTATTATTACCTAGGAGCAAACTAAGTATCAAAATAATTTTCTTGTTGAATCACCGATGAAATTTCTTTCTGTATAGGAGTTAATATTAAAATATTCTTTCAGTTTTACAATATTCAGAAACTAATAGGTAGGGTGATATTGTGAAAAATCCTAATCATGTCATTTATTACTAGTTTGCAAAAAAGGGACGAAAGGAAAATTCTTACAAATTGGTACATTTGTACTAAACCAATTATTTGAACTAAACTTTATCATTTGGCGTAGTCGCACTATAATAGTGTGGTTCTCTCTGGAGACATCAGAAAATAAGTGTAATAACTACTGTACAAAACAATATGTCAATTTTATTTATCGTAGAGGTTTGGAAGTACGTTCTTCGAACATACATACATATCTACTTACGTTTGTCGTATCTATACGTTATGTATAATTGTCCTATTTGGGATGCCCCTTTCATGAAAAACATTTGTTTTCTTTAAACAATACAATTAAAATAAAACCTTCTGTTTAACATTTTAGAATGTTGGTACAACTCTTATAAAAACTTACATGTATGTTCAAGTGTCCGTGCTGTTTTAATTCAATAATAATGGCCTTTTTGGATTAAATTGACTTTTGATTAGTTATTATTCTCAGTGAAATCCAAAAACAACCCAATACGTATTTCCATCATCAGAATACAGAATAAAAGATGACTCTCCGAATAGCTTAGTTCTTGAAGTTATAACCCATGAAACACAACAAACAAGCACTCATTTCAGAAAACAGGTGGTAAGAATAAATAATTAATTGTATATTTGCTGGTGTATAAGATATTTTTACAATTACGCCACTTGCAAAAAATTGTATATGTCTACAAATTAGTAAACAATGTGTGGTTATACAATATAGGATATGCATAGATTGTGTATTGTGTACTTGGCTACATCTTTTTCCTAGAATGAAGCGCATAATTACAGTAATTCGCTACATGGAACGTCCTGTGTCTGTCTGCCTTTAATCGAAACACTTTTTATAAAAATAAATTAAATCATAACGACATTAGAAGTAGGAGATGGTGGATATTTTCTTTAAAATACCTTGTATTAATACAGCGACAGCTAAAATTCTGTTTTAAAAGCCTCAAAACACAAACAAAAATACTTCAAACTAGCAGTTACCCTAGTCTTTGCGCTTGATTCCATACTGAATAACGATACGTAATAAGTTTACTCTTTTTAATTAGCATAATAAAAGCTCCTGAAAATAAATAGTTCGAGCTTTTACATAAATCAATACAGTTTTTTCTTGGATCAAGAGGAACCTACTTACCAACTTTTATGCCTCTGCAACCTTCTACCAAGATTTATGACTCAACTAGAGAGACAAAAATATCGATTTAAGAAGTGCCTCATGGACCTTGATATATCTATCTATATCTTATTTATTGTTAAAATTATTAAATCGTACATATGCTACGATGTAAAGTAAGAATATATAGAATTTATAAATAAGACATGTCATCGAGTATTTTTTACGTGTGAAAAGCAGATTTTAAAGTTCAAGAGAGGGGGCTATAATCCCTATACATATATACGGAGCAACGAACGCTACAGGAAGCGGAGGCCGCAAACGTCATGGCTACCTGAGCTCAGTATAGCAGCTGATTTATGTGTTTTTACCTCAGTTAATCCCTTTAACAACTACTTTAGTGTGGTTATTAAACACGGTTCCAATATCAAACATTGAGTACACTCCCTAAGAAAATTTGCTAGAGACAGTGTGCATGGAGTTGATACACAACATTTTAGTAGTAGTTCCTTATGTGTGTTACTACTCTTTAGTATAATTCGTTCATTTTAACCTAGATGGTAGCTATGGGTTACATTAGTTATCCAACTAAAAAAT
This sequence comes from Homalodisca vitripennis, assembly GCF_021130785.1. NCBI lineage: Eukaryota > Metazoa > Arthropoda > Insecta > Hemiptera > Cicadellidae > Homalodisca > Homalodisca vitripennis. Next base: position 94,698 of record NW_025777224.1, read on the forward strand.
AAATTAGACTTCAAATTTACAAGACCTTTTTTGGATTCGTGCCATAGATGAATTCACCATCTTGAAAATGATTATTATTGAGACTAACTTACAAACTTATTCAAGGTATGGCACAATAGTCATATGGTGAACGTAAAATTTAAGGGTTTTTCATGCTATTACAATTCATATATAACTGACGCTATAAAACCTCATCTAGTTTTTGATAACAACTCTATTTATATGAATGATTTTTAAAGACTTGCTAAAACTTTCTCTAGAGCTAGGTCAAATTTATATTAAACTCAAGTAACCAATGTTTTATGTGATTTTTTGTACCCACCGGCCAACAAAAAAAATGACAGACACCACAATCCAAGTACATCAAAGTTATGCTCACGACTTTTAGAATTCAGAACTTCAGCTTCTCTCGTTTGTTAGGCAAACTTTCTACAAACAATTTCAACTTTTGTAAAGGTGATTCAAACTTGGTTTTTTAACCCTATCTACAACTGTAACTGTATTTCATCAATACATTTTCATGTGCTAATCTTCGTCTTAGATTTTTGTTCGCAGTTCTATAAAAATATAAAACTAGATTTATGTTCAAATCTGCAAATCTATAGCTGTTACTAAAACTAAGCAAAATATTGAAATGATGCAACAAGAATAAGAACAATAATTTAACGTGGAATTTAGTCTCATGGATATTAGGCTGAAAAATATTATATAATGAGGAAACTGGAAATAACTGAAAGGAGTGGTAATAATTTAAGGACATTTTTGATAATAAGTGTTCATAGGTTGATAGTCCAAAAACATTTTGTTCGAGTACACCCAGAAACCCATTGGGTCAGTAACTTGAGAAAACACTTACACTGGGAGAACCTTATAACTGTAGGATCCACAATGTGAATACGGTTAAAAGCTAGGATATATACCCTACGTACTCCATGGCACGACTTCTTTTACTAGTTTTTATACTATTCGATTGATTCGCAATAATGACTAAAGTGGAAACTAAAGGAGAATATTTGGGCTTAATGTGTGTTTAAAATACCACATGTATCTTCTGGACAGTTTACATTTGACGTTGCACAACGTTATACTTTTCTAACAAACGTAATAAATAACCATAACGGTAGTTCCGCATTGCTAGTGACTCTGTGTTTAATGGGATGGGGCTGAATTGGTGGACCTGCAGAGTACATCAAGCTAATGTCTCTTTTTAGTTTTTAATGTCACTTGTCATGTTTTACGACTCCACTCAATACTAAAAATGTGTTTTCCAGCTCATTCTTCTACGAAACTTGACTAAATTCCGTATTCGTCAGTACCAGCTTGCATAGGCCAATTGAAGTTAATTCAATAATGTTAACTGCTAAAACTTTAACTAAAAATTTAAATAAAATGAAAATCTCATTTATTTAGAATACTGCATATAACATTAATATTAAGAATAGTTACATATTAAGAATAGTCTATAGCAGACGTAATAATTATAAAGCTATGTATCAACTCAATTTCCAGCTATATATCAGGTGTAGTATTTGATATGTTACTCTCCAAATAGCGTTTCATCGTTCACTTACAGAAATTTATACCTGTGCTAAAAATCATATTTGAGAGTAATGAACAATTGGGAAAGAGGAGACTTTAGTAAGAGTCACGTAGTCAGTATTTTATAAAGATACGGAGATAGCTTTTTCCAGCTATAAGAAGTTGTTATATCTTACACAGTTCCAGCGCCAGTGACAATGCAGCCTGGAGACGAGTGTTCCGGTCCCATTACATGTAATGAATAGTAATTTGTTTACAAGACTCTACACTAACACTCTACTTCTCTTCAGAGAATTTACTTTCACATCCTGGCTGGTTTATCCATACAAATAAGTTAACATGGCTACCACCATTTTAAATTACTGTTTTAGAATCACATATGTGTATTTAAACACCCTTGATTGGCAAAATATAACTTAAATGCAACTTTTAGCTATTATTTCACGAAAAATCTTGAAAATCAGAGTATACGTAATTATTTTTAAGTAAATCGAATAACTGGTGTACACAAAAATAATTAATTATTACAATTAATTGTTACAATTATAATTGTTACAATAAAAAGGTATAATATAAATATGTTGTGTTACGTAGGGACTGATGAATATTTTCCTACGTCCTGTATCTCATTTTGAACTTCAGAGAAATAATACTGCTTTATATTTATCTGTCAAATGGGTCCTTATTTCCATTCAAATATATTTATATATACAGAATTGAATTTTAAAACTAAAAAAATAAATGATTTTAATTAAAAAGATGTCTGCAAATTATTCATCAGCCATTACCAACCCTTCTTTCAACTGCGTAAGTAAGAATTTTAAATCAGTATGGGATGGAAAACCCAAGAATATTTAATCATACAAATCATAATTTTTCAATAGTTATAAACAAAGCTTCGTCATTAGAAAGTTTTTAACATGGCCCATATTGTGTCCACAAATAACCCAACGTGCTATTTGTGGACGTTTGCTGAAAAAATTGTATTTCAAAACTCATAATAATTTATAATAATATAATAGAACAAACCTCTTATAAATTTATTATTATCGTTTAATAATCAAATTGTCTATACATTTTTTTTTTCGTAAAAAATTCGGTAGTGATTATTGGGTGTATGTAATTCGTATGGAAACTGAAATTAGTAATGAAATAAATATAAATAAAAGAATTTTCATTCCACATTATCCTACAAAAAATATAAAATGAAAATGTTTGGGCGTTCATGTTTAAGAGCAGTATTAACCAAAATATAGTGTTAGTCAGAATGAATTCAACTTAGGTAAATTTAAAGATCAGACAGCCTCAAGTTGATACTAAAGTCACGGAACATATAAGCTAACCAGTCAAACCGTATCATATTCTTGATGGAGGTGCGGACTTTGAAGCTATGCTGAGGCCATCATTTAAACTTATGTTCATATATTATGCCAAATTCAAATTTATTTCTGAACCAATATTACAAAATATATTAGTAAACAATTAGCTTAGATCCTGTAAATTATCATTTGCCATTAAATAATAGTAATGCTAACGTGATCTAGGTAGTTAACCTATACTACTTGTTTTAATAACAAGTAAAATATGGGTTCCTAATTGTTAATTGGCTGAGCTTTAGTTACATTTTACCACTCGATGGGCTGGAATTTTATTTCTGTCAGTCTGCCTGCCTCTCCGAACATTTTTATAACAGCCACTCTGAGTTTGGTGATGGTGCATGCCAATCCATAAATTTTAGCATAAGCGAATATTTTTACTTTGTTCTTATAAGTACGAACTAACATATAGATGAATATATGGGGTTTTAAACATACTGAGTTCAATAATATGAGATTTTAATATGACATTTATTAATATACTGAAAAATATAAAATAACAGATTGTTAAGCCAATGTTAAATTTCAGTGAAAATATTTCATTTTAGCACAATATTCCGTTGTAGTATCCTTATTATCTCAACTGATTTTAATTATTGAAACACTTTTTTTATGAAACTTAGCTTAAAGAACGAAATTTGTAATCTATAGTATAGTGAATCTTAAATTCATTTCTACTACATTAAAAGTAGTTCTTTGATGGTGCATATTCTATCATATTATTGGCAAGATGTCATTGAAGCCTATCACTATAAAGGTTGCAATAATCTCTCTATTATCCGTGAGTGACATTTAGAAATTTCTGTTATGTTTGATTTCCTGTCACTATATTTGTCTAGGGAACAGCTCGAAAGTTATATGAGCTGTAGATTTCAAGTTTTAAATGCAAACTTAGCAAAGCCTGTTACGCGACACTATATTATACACTGATGTACAACCCAATTTGATGAAAACTGAGTGTGTATCGTGGTGCATAGTATTTAGAGAAATATTTCGTCTGTAGGCTTTATATTTTGCATTTTACATATACATGAACCAATTTCCCGATGGTACATGTCAAAATACAGTATAGAAATTGGCTGATCGTCGTTGAGGATTGCTATTAGGCTGAAGTAATTTCTCTTTTGTTTGCCAGCAGATGTAACACTTATTTTATGTATGACTGTATGTCTTTCTAACTCTACACAATTAATTACGTGTGGACTTGAAATTTTGCCTTAAACGTCATTGAAGCCTGTTACGCGAAAGGTGGTTTTACGTAATACACTTTTCCATATATATTATCAGTTTGATTCAACTATACGGATGAAGATATATATTTCTGTTCTCAGAATTTCTTTACCAGTACAATCCATTGAATAGCCAAATCTCAAAAACATTAAACTTCTGCGCTTTACCTAAGAACATTCAGATCAAGAACAAATATTTATTTAACTTCGTGCACTACTGCCATTAAAATCTTACATTTAAAAGAGCTGGGTTTAATTCTATGCCTACGTTTTTAGGTTTACGAATTTAGATGAGCTAAATGATAAGCCAATAATTTTATAAAAATTCTAAAAACATATTATTTGCGTTCTAATTATGTGTTAGGTTAGTTATCCTCCTAAAAAATAGATCCAATTTCAAATATAGAAGGTGGTCTAACTGATGTAGGCATTGAATGATAGAAAATGTCCGAAAATATTCTGCTCCTTCCACAATCCATTCGTCATAAACAATAATCATAAAATTGGAGCCGTCCATTTAAAATCAAATAAATTTACAGGATATTGCACCAAAGTGTGAAGTATATTGTTGTTTTGAAAATGTCTATGAAAATCTAATTAATTAAAACATGAAAAATTTAATACGAAATGTTATTGATTACACGTTACTTGTTAACGCGTGACAAGTAGGGATGGCATATGATCATTTCATTCATATAGATATTTACTTAACTCTTGGTATAGCTTTTCAATAACATCATACCATAAAACTTAATTACTTTTTCATTTGGATTTAGAGAAATAAAACTTATTTCAATGTCAACCCATTTCATCACCAAGACAAAACCACTGTCATTATTTTCATTTGATTCAATTGAACACTGGTGTTAATTGGCAAGGACTAAAATTGATGTAACACAAAATTCCACATATAACCAATGTTATTCGTGCGTGAATATCCATTAAAATGATATATAATGAGCTCTAATATACTGCTACGTTCAGTATATGCTGCTTAGTTATGTATGTAATATGTATGTCAGCTAATAACTATAAGTTCTTTTATTGTTTTATTTACTTTCTATTTACACATGGGTATATTTAATGTTTCTAAATGTTTAAAGTAATCTAAAGACTTTAAATGCATAAAATATAATAAATACTATACAAAGGGGAAAAGATTGCATAGGTATATTTAATTATTTTTTTTAAATATGCATAAGTTGTATTTAAAAATACCTACGCTTGCCAAGTTATATAATCAAAATATATACAGCGTCTCATTTTACTTGATGTATTTGTATTTATAAATTATACTATAGATTAAAAAACCAAGTAACTTATTCAATCCTTTTAAATGAAACAATACACCCATTGTGTTGCAATCTTGATTTACAAGCAATTCGATGCATCGGATCTCTTTGATGATCCCAAATGTGACAAGGACACGATGCTGCAGTTCTATTACATTGGCTTTGCTGTATTCTGTGTTTGTCAGCTGTTTTAGGCTTTATCTAATTCGAGATACAATATCCAATCCAAGCGTTTCACTTTGATATTTCGTAGTATCGAGTATATTAGCTATGAATCAAATTAATTGCAAATGTATACGTAAAGTTCTAGATTTCTGATTTGTATTCAAAGCTCTTTAGAAAAGCAAAATAACCGCAAAGTGAAGTGATGTAATAAAATATTATTGTGATAAATTAGTATAAATATTTTGAAAGTATTTTCGTTTTCAAAAGACCTTTTCTGCAATCGCCTATACTTAAAACTTAAAACATGTATCTTCTATTTGTATGAAATACACTGATTAAGAAACAAAATAATTATTTGTTATTAACATATTCTAGTCTATTAACTAAGATTGAAGGTCAATCCTTTATTACCAGAAATACTAAAGCTAAACATAACTAAAGTTTGCCTTAGCTTTCACGTTATAAAACACCCTAATATTGAAATCAATATACAAAGTTTCGATGCATCATGCACTTTAAGTACTTTGAAGATGTTTACAAAGAAATTATAACAAAGAATTTAAGCGTCCTGTGGTTGCAGGTTGTGGATATTATCACAAAAGTAAATCTGGGTAATTTAACTGGGAGAAACTACACTCTTGCCTAAATTTATGTAAGCCAAACCCAAAATAACTTTTTTAAATTTAATCTTTTTTTACATTATTTTTTGTAGGAAATCTACTCATATAATGATACTTTATCTGTCACATAGTATTTTCAATTGTATTTAATATAATACAGGAGTTTTATATCTAGAACCTATTGTTTTTTTGCTATTATCTATATACAGAACTAGTATTAAAAACTATAACATAAACTTATTTTTAAATTATATAATTAACCTTGCTTGTATTTTTACAGTCAATTTACAAAATTAATAGCTATTTATTGAAAATTGTGCAATAATTGGCAATTTAATATTTAAACCGACGTTAAAACTTATTTATAGAAAACAGTAATTTTCTTATTAAAATAAACAACTTAAAATTTATTTACATTAATATTGGGAATAATATATGTTTATATATATGATTTGCGTAAATCAATAGTAATAGCTTGCTCTCCCATTGTTATCTATACTTTTAATTATCCCCACAAACCTCACTGCTCTCAGTGTGACATGAAATATATAGGTTACATTTTTCTTATCAAGAACTGGGTCTTCATTAGGCTGAATAACTACCATAAAAGGGATTGGGTTTCATCTTGAGCTTTTGTTTGTTCTCTTAGGACAATAAGCTTATAAACTGCACTAATTCATCTAAGAACCTTTGCACTGCTTCCGGAGTGACAGTATATTCAGGATGATGTGTATGGTTAAGGAGTAGGGGCCGCCTCCTATGAGGAAGACCCCATCATCTTGAGCTTATTCAGCCACTTTTCAGTTTTGTCTTTCACATCTTTAAAGCCCTTATGAGCATTAAAGAGAATCACGAAAATGTTATGTTATGAGCCCGTTTTTCTGTCAAAATCCAACTAATTCCATTATAATATATTTTCCAACTCCCAAACTAGTCTAAAAAAAACCAATCACAAATTTACAAATTTCTCTACATTTTTCTCATTGAATCATCTCATATGTATTTACACCTATTAAGTTATACGTTGCTATATTATTTCCAATAATATTGATATTGACCTTACGATGCATAAAAGCTACTTTCAATAGTAAATTTATTCGAACATAAATTTAAAATTATAGCCCTAATACATTTTCAAAGATCATCTAAGATAAATTGATAAATTAATAGGGACTTCAGGAACATTATTGCTTATGTTTGGATATTTTTGGTTGATAAATAAAAAATTTACAAAGCGGTGATAACTTTATTCTTGTGTAAACCTGAAAAAAGATAATACCACATGCAATATAGAGTTAAGTCGAGCACTGAAATCCAGGAACTGAGAGCATCATGAAAATAACATTGGTACTTCTAAGCTCTTAGCGTACTTATATGTATTGCCCAACACTCCTTTATTTTTACAAAGTCTGTATAAAACATGGTTATTTTAATGTTTGTGTGTAGTGTATTATTTATACCTAATAAAACTATGTCCATACTGTAAGAGACTCTTTGCCTGTCTCTTCGCACAAGCTCCTTTCTACAATTCACTTTCAGGGGGGCATTATTACATTTAGAAATATATTTAAATGCTGATTAACAGTTTCTACTTTGAAGTGGCGTAAAATCTCAGCCAAGAAACTTATAGATAAGTTTAGGACAACTTATAGATTAGGACAAGATAGAAGTATGTGAGACGCCACGCAATGTTACAGACTTTACTGAGATTGCGTGAAATATTGTCTTTAGCTTATTTAATTTTTAAAATATCTTGGATACAGTTAGAGAAGAAAATAATATTTGCAGCCAGCAGGCATACAAATGAGACATTTTGCCAGCCTATTGAATTATAGGGTTCAATGGCGCTCAACATAATAGGTGGATAGACGTGCACCATTTTTGTCCATGAACCAAAGTGAATTTATTCTTAACTTCGTAGAAATGAAGTTTCATGCAAAATTTAAAATTAAAAAATACAAACTTTTTTAAATATATTCTAGATAGGTAAGCTATCCAAAACTAACCTAAATTCTATATAAAAGTGAATTTTTAAATATAACAAGTATGTCGTTTTGTATTATTTTTCAAGCTTACATTCGCTTCACTTGAAAAATAATTGTGCACACGGAAAAAGCATTTTTTTTTTAAACATTTACCATCATTTAAATTTTGGTCAAATAGAACTAATATTGCTCCATAACTTTTTAAACTATTTAATCTTTTCATAAACCTATTAACTTGGAGACAATCACTGTGAGACATAAATCTGCAATTGTAGACTGGTAAACTTCATACAATTAACGTATGCGTGGATTTACAATTTAATTACTTTTATGCTCAACTTTTACTTTAAATATCAAGCATATAAGAAAACAGGAAACTTTTAAAAAATACAAAAGTACATTAAATGATAACCTAAGTTAATGAATTCACTTATTAAATAAATGTAACTGTTTTTGCTAATTTACATTGAAAAATAATCAAGTCCTAGAGTTAAATTACCGTTAAAACAGCCCTGACATAAAAAATGATGTAATAAAAGCATTGCTGGCTAAACCTGGCAGCTGTGTTGTTATATAAATAAGTTTTACAGGAACCTGCTCCCTCACAGTGTACAATTTGAAAGGGGATATTATTATAAATATATTACTGTTTCAATACATCTGACTGGTTCATTGCCGACTAAAACAGCTGATACGAAGTAACTATGTTATAGTTTAAACGAGGTTAGCTGGAACGTTCTCCCTAACAGTGTACAGGTTTAAAGGGGATATAAGGACGTAAAGTTACTTGTCATTGTGCCTTTTACCGCTACTAGCTTTGTAGTTACCACTTCACAGTAATGGCACAAAGACTGGTAGGAAAAGCGCAGTTCACAAAGCCTGTACAAACTCGGAACACGCGTCACGTACTTTGTACGAGTTCAAACCACTGTGGTTTAGTCCTTTAGAACATTTCAGGAAACCAGTGTTTTATCTTTATTTAACTCTGTTATAAAACTAAGCCATTTAAGTGTACTATAATTAATAGCCATTAGTTACTCTTATTCTGTTCCTGATTTTGTTAATGTTAATCAGTAACCAAAACTATTTGACTACTGACTATCCGGATTCACTAGTGTAGCTTTATTTACGTGTACTATAGCCAGAATAAACCTTGACATTTAATACACGTATTGATTTAGCTGCATCGACACGCGAAATCACAATCTGGCATCCTCAGTTTTTTGTGTGATTTATTGAGTTCTATATTGGGAATTATATTGTTTTAATGTTAGAAGTCATTATCAACATTATATATGATGTACGAGTAACATTAATATGTCGGCCATTGTTTTTATTCGTGAGAAAGAGGTTACCATTTTCAGAAATGTTACCACAAATTATACTTTTTTATCGTATTAGGGTTTAGTAACTCATTGCATATTATACACAATTAGACAACAAGGTAACATAATTAGAATTTGTTCCACGAAGTTAGAAATATTTATATAACTTAAATTGTGTACGTCCACGTAAATATACAGTTTTAATGTTTTTACGCCATAATCAACCTCGAGACAACTTACTGGAATACTTACA